>NC_056526.1:119365906-119665906 GCF_019175285.1 Sceloporus undulatus
TACCTGTTCTGTAAAAAGGTTGTGGAAGTGATATGAATAAACAGCTGAATTTACCTGAAGCATATTATAGAGTTTGTGGACACCAGAGAGATGTTGGCATTCCACCCTACTGAGACATTATCCAGTGTGTGTGGTGTAGTTGTTTGAGCCCTGAACTATAAAGATCAGGATTTGAGTCCCTGCTTGGCCATGGAAATCCACTGGGTGATCTTGGGTGAGTCACACACTTTCAGACCCAGAAAACCTCATGATAAATTCATCTTAAAGTCACAATAGGTTGGAAATGTCTTGAAGGCACACCACCACCACAACCACAACCACCACAAGAACACCTGCTGAGAACCCAACAGTGTGTTCAGAACAGTGCTCATTATAATCTTGACTAGCCCACTATCCACTAAACCCAAGAACCCTGCAGTGGTACTGATGGGATACTCCCCCCCCCTTTAATTTTCTTTCCCTCTTTTTCTACCTAAAGCTATTTGAATCAGCCAACCCTCTGATATGTAGTACTGGGTTAGAAAGAGTTCTGAGGTGCTGTTTCTCTGCTCTAGCTAGAAAGTACTGTAATCATTTTGGGGTACACTTGACCTTTTGAATTTTATGTATACCAAATTCATGTTTTTACCTCATATGTTAGAGCCTTAGCAATGTAGATCCCCCATGCTGCCCCAAGAGTGATTGTCTTCTTTTGTGTACAGTCATGATTATTCTCATGCAGACTGGGAGCAAGACTATGAAACGTTTTGCATATTTATTAGTCAAGAATGGCTTCATGAAGTGAAGGCTGATTGAACTGGAAGCTTTATAATGACAACAATGTAATTTTAAAATGGAAATGCCTAAGAGAATTGAGGCTAACAAAGAAAAACAGCTACTTTGCATATGCATTTTAATATGCATCCACTTACAATGTGTGAGCACCACAATATACTGCATATAATGAGCACCATTTTAATTTTTAAATATTAAAGATGATAATAAACTCAGTAAACCACATCAACATTTGCTTTGAATGCTCTGATTCCCCTCCTGACTCCACAGACCTTTACCAGCATATCCATTTTTAAATATCCTGAGATGATAGACCTATGCAGATAAGGCTGTGGCAATGTTCATAGAATGGGGATCTGTAATCACTTGCTTTTGTGGATTAAGAAGCAAGTGACAGACTTTATACCAGAAGCACTTCCAATGTCCCTTCTATTAACTTTCTAATGCTCACATATTCATTCAGCTTCTCTAAGGCAACATGAACTATATGCAAATCTCTGGCTTTCTAGGTTGAAATTAGTTCCCTTTTGGCATAGCCAAGTACAAATCCAGACTTCTATCATTTATTTATTCCTCCCCTGCAAAAAAAGGGAGAAAAAACCCCCTAACCTTTCTTTTCCTTAGGCTCAGAATAGGTAACAAACAGCATGCTTTTAAAATGCAATTTCTAAAAGTGCCAAAAGAGAACCATGGAATTATCTCTGGCTACTGTATTAATTGCCTAAGAAAACCCAATGAAATTTATGGGGTCGTCATAAGCAGACATGAGACGTGAAGGTACACAGACACAGAGGACATTTCCTTCATTTAAAAAAAAAAAAAGGAAAGGAAATCCATTTTCATTTCCAGAAAAGGCTTAGGTCATCTTTGCTGGACTTTCAGAGGTCCCCATTTATAGGCTTGGGAGTAGACTGTAGAAATGCCAGGCTATAAGCCTTGTACTTTCTACTGTATATTTGTATAACCACAGAGAGCATAATGGAATATCAGGGACACACTAGGGTCAGTACTAAATTTGCTGAGAAGACAGCAAATGGACAGCAAAAGCCCCAAGCAGTAATGTATTTATTTTTAATTCAGCTCGTCTAAGGATAGTTTTTTTGCAGGGAAACATGTCTCAATTTTCTGGAAACTTCAGTTATCAACATTTCCAGATTTCTTGATCTAGCTATTTTTATATCAATTAAGCCAAAAATTTAGGCAGTAGTTTGGATTTGAGACACTTATTTCTGGGTTGGTTGGTAAGAAAAACAGGGATTAAGTATGCACTGATTACATTTTGCTTCAGGTCTTTTGATGATCAGTAGTTTAATATACTTATTAAACAACAGCAGTGTGGTCTTGAAAATTCTCAGCCTTCTCCTTCTGCTGTTTCTCATAACCATCCTAAAGCAGCATAGGAGCAGTTACTGGCCTCCTCTTTAGCATTATCTAGCAACAAGTAAGACAAGCATTATTGTCAAATGTCTATCAACACTGGGGAAGGAGAAGTTTTAAAAAATGACTTGCTTTAAAGAAAATGTGTTTGGCCTTTTACTGCATTAAAGTCAAGATATTTGTTGCACAGCTGTCCATGCAATTCAAAGTTAATGTTCCCAGACTACTTGTAAACATTTTGGAACCACTGATTGTGTCAACCAGTAACTATGAAGTTCATGTGATGAAAAGGTTGAAAATGGCAGTTGAGCAGTTTATCAGTATCTGAAACCATGTGAATTTGGTGCTCAGTTCTCAAAAAATATGTATTTGTTTTGTCATGACAGACCTATTTGGTTAGGTGGAACATGCCAGTACAGATGAGACTGGAAGAAGCAAATTAAGGTTAGAGAAGGCTAAAGGTGAGTAAAGGTGTTCATCCTGAAAGGGGACAACTTACAACAGTGTGTGCAAGTATGGCTTGCAGGTTGGCATCTAAAGTGTGGCTTGCAGGTTTGCATCTTGTTTTTCTAAAGGGTAAATGAATTTCCTAGGGTTTCTGGAGTCATAATTTGCCATTTTGATTCTGGACTCTCAGATGTTTCCCATCCCTCCTCTAAAACAAACAAATAATATAATATTAAATAATAATAAATAATAATATATAATTTATTTATAGCCTGCTAGGAATCCGGGCGGGTTACAACAGTAAAAATATATTACAATAAAATACTAAATGGTCTCTTCCCAACCCCCTCCCCAATATTAAAACTAGAATTAAACAGTCAGAATTTAAAAACAATAAAATACAATATAGCATTGGGTTAGAATTAAAAACAATTTGGTGGGCAGGGAGACATACGTAAGAAAATTGGGATCATATTCATAAACATACACAAGGGAGGAAGCTGGAGTGTATTGGCTAGGTTGGGAAGGCCTGCAGGAAGACATCCGTCTGTCTTGAGAGCCTTTTTGAAGTCTGTAAGAGTGGGGATATGGCGGATCTCGGATCTCTTCCAGCAGGTCATTCCACAACTTTGGTGCAGCAGTAGAGAAGGCCCTTTGAGTGATAGACGTTAGGCTAGCTTTTTTGGGGCTGAAGTAAGTTCTTACTTGAGGACCTTAAGTATTCTGGACCCAAGCCATGGCAGCCCTTCTGATGTCTGAGCTGGAATAACTATTAGCCTGTAGAAGATCTGTCCATGTTTCTGAACCATCTGAACAACATCCACCCGAACATTCAATTCACGATGGAAAATGAAAAGGAAGGAACATTGCCATTCTTGGATGTCTTGGTCATCCACAATCCAAACCAACGATTGGCCACATAGTATACAGAGAACCTATATCCATGGTCAGATACCTATACAAGAACTCCAATCCTCACCCAGAACAAAAAAGAAGCACAATAAAAACACTGGTAGACTGGGAAAAAAGGATCTGTGAACCCCACTTCCTGGGCAATGAACTGAAGCACCTAAAGCCTTCAGGATGACCAGAACAATGAAAAATGTAATTCATTAAACTTTATATTTAATTTAATGATCCATTCCAAACAACCGTAGTTGAGATTTAATATGTCATTCTTAAGAACATCATCATAACTTGTCCCTTGTGACACCAGGAGCTGTCCTGTATCTTAGCCTTTGCCCTGATATTTTAGGGCATGGTATGTTCTAGATCTGCCAGATCTGCTCTTCAAACCTCTTTCTTTGCCAAAGAAGCAGTACCTTTTTTTAACCATAGTTTCTGACTAATTTTTTTCTGTTTGTTATTTAGACATTCATCTGACAGCTTTGACCCAAAGATAGGCTGTCAATATGTATTATACTGAAGGAATTACATACTTTTGTATTAAATTTAACTTTGGTTCTCCATGTTTCAGACTTCAGCTCCTAGAAGCCCTGATCAACTTGGCTAACAGTCAGGAATTCTGGAAGGATGTAGGTTGGGTCATCCAGTGGTTTAAGGCTGGAAAACTACACTATTTTTGTCATTAAAACTGATGCTTCTTCAGGTTGAATCAGGCCACTGATAATGAAAGATAATGGTTATATTATGACAAATTATGCTGATACTTGATGTACCATCATCTCTCTGCATTTGCAGATTAAACATTCATGAATCTGATTATTTGGGGATTACTGCATTTGGTGCTGCCTCCGCTGCTTCCCTATATGAGTCAGAAAGATATATTTTCTGTATGCATTACTAGGTCCTCTCGTATAATTCTGTGGTAAACATCTGCCAGAATCACACTGGAGAAGCTAGAAATGTTTAGAGAGAACAGTTCTATAGGCATTTCTAGGTCCTGCAGAACAATCTAATGGTCAATTTCCACTGGAGTTGACTATAAAATCATACTGGAGGGCCTAGAAATGCCTAGAGAAGTGTTCACTCAGCTAAAAAATAAAATAAAAAAGAGCATCCTATATTTGCAGTTTTCCCACTTTTGCAGGATCCTGAGCTCCTAATCCCCATGGAAGTTGAGAGCCACATGTATATAGAGGTATTTTTAAAACTGCATTTAAAAAAAAATAAGTCATCTTATGATGTTTCTTGAGTCTCATTTTTGGGAGAATGGTGAGATGTAAATCAAATAAATACATATATTAGTCATCACTGTGTTTTTTCCTCGTTCAAAAGAAAATGGTGTGTATTTCAGTTATGTGACATCTTGAGTAGCAAGAAATTGTCTCAGTAATAATGATTTTTTTTTTGTTTCCCTTGGGATTTCTCAGATGTTTTATCTGAGGAAGAAACTCTTATTCACTTGAAAGTTTTATTTATTGAAATTTGAATAATTATTCCAGTCAGTGCATAAAACAACGATTATTAAGAACAAGTGGGTGACAGGCACCATTTCTCCTGTTAACACTCTCAATGTAGGGTAACTGTATTGTGTTGCCTGTTGTCAACACATTGTACTCAGGGGTTGTACACTGTGTGAAACAGTATACAATATTGAGATTAAAATTGATTTTCAATATAGCTGCTAGGTGACAAAATCTGGCTGGAAGTGTTTGCTTTTTTGTGGCATTTTGGGTCCATAAAAATGTGAGAATATAGTACCTAGAATACTTTGTTTCTTTCTGTGCAATAAAGAAATAGTGAGTATGAACAAGGTCATCCATAGGCCAACCTATATCACAATATGTCAAGTAGAGGGTAGTAATTACAGTTGTGATTTGCTGCACATATGCCTCAAAGCTTGACTTGACTTCTTTTAAGTTTGTCAAACTATGTTTTCTTCTGACTAAACACTGAAAGGGCATTTTTATTCTGCTGCCCCAAGGACCATTGAGAGAACAACCACTGACCTTTTCCAAAGCTCTCTCTCACCTGCTTAGGGAATATGTAGCTGCTTTGAAACTGGGTTTTTTGCAACAGCATCAGTGTTTGTCACTAATTCACTAGGCTTGATGTGTCATATGAAGTTTGTTTCTTATTGTAGCAAATGTGAGCATATGCTTCCCTGCTTCGCCAGACCAATACTTTATTTTTTTAAAATGGTATTCATAAGACTGCAGTGAGTGTGGAAGATTCTAAACTAACTGATATTGCACAAATTTGATTATTTGCTGCCATTTATCAGTTTCTTTATGAACCCCTTAAATTAACAGCCATTGGAAAACCTGGTCCTCTGTCATGTCTTGTTTTATTGACTTTTTTACTGGATTTAAAAACTGATGTCAGCCACCTCCCGCACTGAACACTTAAATGATAAAACATGAATGTTATTATTCATCCATAGTTTGGGGTTCATTTTTGCTGAAGAGAATATGTGCGCTCTTAAACAAATGGCAGGCAGCCCCATGTGATAATCTGTTGCTGGACAATGACATTTCAGACTGCAGCTGGGTGGCTTAATGTTTGAACACACTGTGCCTTGAAAAGAATGACAGCACTGACTGATTTTGTGTATTTTATTGAATTTTATAATGATGATGTATTGTATATTGTGACTGCAGCTGGGATTATTCTGCAGTGCAGGTGGGATTCTAACATTGTAAATAAACTGCTTGTCTTAAGAGCAACACAGAACCAATTCTTTCTGGGCTAGTCTGAAAAGACAAAATATTCCTCATTAGTAATAATAAGTAGAAGCCTGATTTTGCACAAAGATGGACAAGCCAAGTTAAAACAGGGCCATCAACCGAAGCAACTCCATCAGTGGAACCAGGAGCGGATAGTTCTCTCACCCTGTCCACTTTCAGTATCTCCTCCAGGGGGCTTGGAAGAGGAACCCAAATAAGTACTTCAAACTTTATTTATCCTTGCTTGCAAAGGTGGGTCTTCGCAAATGGAAGAAATTGTCAACTCCCATGAGGCTTTTTGCATTTTGGATCTTTTTGTGTGAAAAATTCATTTGCACACATACAAAATACCATACAGAAACATTGGTGGGGTGGGGTTGGCCAAAAATGCAGAAAAACTAAGGTATTTTGTATAAAATATGCTATTTTTTGGGTAATTTTTTTTGCTGTTCTCGCAAAACAAGTTTTTGCATAAATATTTTTCCCTCCACAAAAAAGCTTGAAAGGTGAAAAGCCATTAAAAATTTCATCATACCCTGTGGGGAGAAAGGGGTTAACAACATTTGTTGTTGCTTGCCAGAATAAAGCAAGTGTCCAAGAAGCATTTTGTTGAGGGCTAACCTGGAAGGCTATATTGGGTCTGTGTGGAGAGCGGGCATCACCTCTTTCCCTATTCTGCTGTTCACATATTTAGGGGTAGCCATGTTGACCATATAGCAAAGTACAATAATAGCTAAAATCCATACAACAGTGATACCTTTATTCAGCCAACCACAAAATACATTATTCAAGCTTTCGAAGCTCCTGTGGCTTCTTCAACAGCCAAAGATATTTAAAAACCAATGTAAAAAGTCACAGTGACATGCAGCCCTCTAAACCACATTTTTAGGCTGGCCAGACCCCCAAATTTTCGTCTTGGTCCCAGCTGTTTTGGCCAAAAAGTGCTGAAAACCACTAGAAACTGCCACAGTTTTGTTGCCCCCCCCCATCCCCCCGATCTCTCAAACCATATAAAACACTAGGAGGTTGAGAATGGCTGAAAATAGAACTGGAAACGACATCACATTTCACATTTTTTGAGCGAGGTATCCTTCACAAAATTGATCTCCTCTTCCTCTACCACCAGCTAATTACTTAGGGTAGAAAATTGGTGTCCCTCTTTGATTTAGTTGCCTATTTTGAAGTACATGAGCTGGAATTCACTTGTTAGTTCAACTAGAGTAGATCCATTGAAGCACAGAAGAGCCAGTGTGGTGTAGTGGTTTGAGTGTTAGACTGAGACTCTGGAGACCATGGTTCAATTCCCTGCTTGGCCATGAAAACTGCTGGGTGACCTTAGGCAAATCACACACTCTCAGCTTCAGGGGAGGAAAACAGCAAACCTTCTCTGAACAAATCTTGCCTAGAAAACCCTTGGTAAATCTAGCCAAGAAAATCTTGCCAAGAAAATAGGGTTGCCTTAGGTTGCTATAAGTCAAAAATAACTTGAAGGCACACAACAACAACACATTGATTTGCATTCAGTAGTTGACTACCTCCACTGAAAATTGTGAAACCGTGCAGTTGGATGTCGGATTTCTGTGAGATGTTTTCATAGGAAGATATGCCAGTTGTATTTCAGCAATGTAAAATCAAAGACCTATCTGTGGTACTCATGTATGATGTTTCAATCATCCTGTGGCGAGTATCCATGTTTCTGGACCTGGTAAAAATCAGGGGGCAATATTGTAGTATGGCTCTCAAGGTTGTAATCCAATAGAAAAGGTTCATACAAATCCAAACCCCAACTATACTTTTTCATGATGTTTCACAGAAATTACACCTGAGAAGGACCTTTTAGAGAAATGATGGATACTATTTCTTTATTATTTATATTCCACTTTTCTGCTTTTTTAAAAAAAGGCTGCCATGCCCCAGTGAGGTTTCAAAGTCCCTAGAAAGCAGACCAGTACAAAGTCCATGGCCCAGGAAGAGCTGAGACTCAAAAGATCAGGAGCTAAGGTTCCACTTCATCCAGAGGAAGGAAATGCTGTTACAGAAGTAGAAAGAGTGGCAATGCTTAAGGAAGCAGAAGAGGTATAAAACGGAAGGAAATTATTTCTTAGAAGTAAATAACTCTTCATGTGTCTGTTATAACTATACTATGAATCAGAATTTGGTAGTATCTTACTGAAAACATTAACATTCTTGTTTTTGGCTCTTTGCTCTCTCAGCATAGCTACTATGTTTTGATTTTCTAATATCTGACCTTGGACTGATAACAGACATTTTCAGTGGTTTCTCTGAACTTGACTTGATGAACAGTCAGACAGAACTTTATCTTCAGTGACCCCAGCCCTGTTTACTGGAATCTGTCTCTGTTTGCTGGATAGTTCTTTTGGATCCTCTTTATCTGCTTCCCCAAGATCATAAGGAGATGACTTGTGGTACTCAGTGGTGCTCCCATTTTTGTTTTTGGGCCCCAGTTGCCACATGGCCAGTATGTGGGCAGGAAAAGATTACCCTCAAGGGAGCGATCCCTGAACATTAAGAAATAGGGGGCGGAAATCACATCTTTGCTCTAAATTAATTCTGAATTCATTTAGACAAAGCATTAAGTCTTAACCTTGGAAATTTCCAAGTAACGTAGGATTGGAGTCTATGGCTGCTGCCACGCTGCAGAATTAATGCACTTAATGGTATTCTTGGATTTATAGTTTGTTGTGCCACCAGAACTCTCTGAGAAAGCTAAATCTCTAATCAAACCACAGTTCCCAGAATCCCATAGCATTGAGCCATGGCAGTTAAACTGGTGTCAAACTACATTAAGTCTGCTGCCTGAGAGTCAAATCAAGTCAAAAGAAACTTCATTTAACAAGGGAATTAAATCAGGGTGAAGTAGGTAAGATCAAAGTGGGGTTGTTGAACCGAGAATAGGAAACTCTCTCTCCCTCCCTCTCTTTCTCTCTCACAGAGAGAGAGAGAGAGAGAAAGAGAGCTGTTCAGGGGCTACTCCCAGTGAGATGACCCCATACTATTTTAAGAGCATTTGCAAATATTCCAAGAATTCGGTAGATCCAATATTGTTCCTTTTCACTTGCTCATCTGCTTTTACCATGCCAATTCACCCACAATACTAAATCATCATACCGAGAGGATTTCACCAGGAGCCAAATGTCTGTGGGCTAATGTTTCCAGAAGTGCCACTTTTTAATAACTCGTAGCTAATAATAAAATTAACAGTTTCTCAATTTAAAAATAATAAAAAATGAACATGGCAGATGGAACCTGCTTACATAACAATTCTTCTTAGACTTCTTCAGCAGTATAAATTGTACTTTGGCCAGGATTCCTTCTTCCCACTCCCCCTCCGAAAAGTGTATACTAAATTGCTGCCGGCATTATTAACCTTGCATTCTATCTTTATAGTACCTCGACACGGAAAAGCAGAAACTCTTTCATTTTGTATTACCTGTCTTTCTGATCACTGCAGTTAAGTTTAAATGTTCACCTCTGTGACGGTTGCTATGGAAATCTCTTTAGAAGAGAGTGTGGGTGAGGGAGGCATTTCAAAAACTGTATATATGGGGAAAGTGATACAGACATCAAGTGATGTATAAAGAATGCTGAAGGCTTTGAAGGCCCTCAAGGCAAGAGGTGCAAACGCTGTGGGAGCCAAAGGGAAGAGACTTCTTGAAAGGGGAGGGGATATAATTCATGGGCTTGACCAAACAGACACTCCGTCATTTCCCAGATGAAAACAGGGAGACATGTGCCCAAGGAACATCAGAGTGTGGCCAAGATGAAAAAGTCATCAGGGAGGGGAAAAAAAAAGAAAAAAAAAACACTAGGAGAGGCTGTCACAGTTGCTTTTGGCTGAACCTACTGAGAAGGGCAAGATTTTGCCCCTCTTTCCTTCCCTCCCACTGAATTAATTGAATGCAGACTACTTTTGCACTTTGAACTATGGTCCAAAACACACTGCAGAAAAAATCCAGTTTGAGATTGCTTTAACTGCAGTGACTCAATGCTAGGGAATTTATGTAATAATATGCAATAGATTATGTATTTAAGTGTATATGGGATTTGATATGATGGTGCTGTTCTCAGAAATCTAATAAATACAGTATATAAAAAAAGAATTAAAATGTTTCTAGGTTATGCAATAAACTCTCATACTGGAGTAAAACAGCCAAAATTAATAAATTTACAAGCAATAAGATCCAGCTCAGACAGCACTAAAAACAGAGACAAATTTGTGATATAAAACCTAAGAATGGTCCAATAAGAAAAAAGTTGAAGCCAACACATATCTCTTCTAGGTCTTCTTTATATCTTGCAGTGATAAGCACTGACAGACTCAAAGGAAGGGCTGGGCAAAATTCAGCCCACAGACAACATGTAGCCCCTGGGGACAATTCTATTTGTTGCAAAATGCCCCCAAATGTGTCTAAAAATTGGGGAAAAAATTGCCCCAAATTCTTTCTAGGGTGTGTGGCATTTCCACCACATTTACTTATTTCGGCCAAGGAGAGGCCTTTTCTCAAACAGGAAGTGAATACCAAGTGATTTTGTGTGGTCAACAAAGGTCTCTTTTGGCATAAAATGGTCTGGGAATGCCCCAAAACATGATGAAAATGCCCCCATGTGTCCTAGAGGTCAGCTGGGGGCATTTGGAGACAAAAATGTTTTGATTTTTTTTTTGTGGGTTTGTGTATGGTGGGGAGTGCAGCCCTCCAACATCTCTTGGAGGTCTAATGCAGGCCCCTAGACCTCTGCAGATATCCGTTTCTGCTCTACAGGGTCTCCCCACTGCGAAGGTACAGAAGCAAAGGCCATCTCCTTTGTTCATAAGTCAGCTCCCTTTAACATCAGCTGTTGCAAGCTGATGAAATGGGTGAAAGTTGTCATTAAAGTAGGTTGCTCCCAACTCATTCAAGACTTTCAAATAGATCTAAATGCTATTTCTCTGATTTTTCTCTCAAGGGAAAGACGGAGAACATTTAGTTGGGTTCCTCTCCTAATTACTGGAAAATTTCTTTCCTCCCTCTCCCTGTGAAGTAATTAATGAGATGACTTAGTTAGCCACTGGACACAGTCGGTTCAAAGTGAATTATAACATATTTAATGTTGCATGTAAAAAAGTATAAAAATCATGCACTCTTGAAAACAGTGTGTAAATTATACTTACTGCAGAAACATCCTTCCTGGATTGCTAACATAATTGGACAAACACATTTATAAGTACCACGTCATACCTGATCAGTTACAGTCAAAGTCTGTAGGAAAGGAACAAAAGCTAACATTTGTCCTGAACTTTCCGTGTTCTTTCCTTGGAAGGCAATTCTTCCATGTTTTCCCCTTTGCTTTGCTGAACAAAAAGTAATTAATCTTGTAATGTGCTGTCAGACTAGATTTTCCTTAGTTTTTTTTAAACTGCTTAACCTGTTTTGGACAGTGACCTCATCATTCCTAAAATTTCCTAGCTTAATTTGCCCTTTCCTAGCACTGAACCAGTTTGCACCTTTCCAATTAATATACAGAAAACTCCAGTGCAATAATACAAATGGATCACTCCCACTCCTAGGTTTCTCAGAGAAAATTGATGGTGGGGCATTGAAGGAAGATGGGGCCCATAGTAACCTTCAAGGCCCTCAGAATTGCCCCATCTCTCCCTTAAAGGTCAAAAACCAGAACTTAAAATGGAGCCCATAAATGCACTGGTTACTAGTGCCTTTCGTTCTAATATAGGTATTGTGTAATCCACCTGCATTGCCCTCATCAGCACATGGACAGTTCCATTATCCACTATTCCAAAGGTAGCCACAATAGTCCACCCTAAACACTATTAGTGCATAGATAACCAAGGCAAGGTCTGTCATTTCCAGAGGAGGCAGTTAGTTGCTGTGATCTTACAATATTTTTCTTTAGGATCTGGATAGGGATGTGACAACAATTTGTTGCAGTTTGCTAAACATACTTTTTTTTTTATTTCTCGACTCCTTGAAATTTTTGTGCATGAGCCAAAATATTTTGGCACATTATCATCTAAGCATGAGAATTTTTGTATGGCTCATTTGCCAATGAAATAAATGGGTGGGAACTTCAATGTTCTGGATGTTTTATAGTATTATTGCTTTATTGCTTCAGTGTAGTTAAACATCAGAGGTGCAATAGAGTCTGTACACCTTCATCTGGGAAAAGTCTAGCAACAGCCTAGGAAGCTACTCTTGTCAACAAGATTTGTTCTTTTTGCAGTCAAATGATTGGATTCAATTTTGTCAAACCTGAAACAGAAAATATCACATGGAGAGGGGAAAGATACCTTAGTATAGTTTAGAATAGAGAGAAGAAGACAAATTCAGCCCCTTACATGCTGCAATCTAACTAAAATGGTTTGTTGAAGAGGCAATCTGTATAGTTCAGGAAACACATACACACACACATTGATATGATACTAGTCCTTAGAATCAGTTCCTTGAAGAGATTGCAAAGACTTTTGCTGTTGTATTAATCCTACCTGTCAGAGCTTGGAACAAGGCCTTTTTTGGACTACAGCTCCTATAGCTGGAGAAGGGGTTATTATGGGAGCTATAGTCCAAAACTTGTCCAAGCTTTAACTCTCTCTCTCTCTTTCTCTCAATCTCTCTCTCCTTCTCCCTCTATCTCCTATGTATACCATAATGCACTACTGAACCCAATAGAGGATAAAAATGTGAGGCTCACTGGGGTCCCATTAAAGATGCAGCTTTTCCTTTAAAAAAAAAAAGAAGTCAAATAGGACTCATTTTGAGCAACTTTTAGATCACTGTGTTACTTTAACATATCATATGGCCCTCCAGCAATTGCTGTATTGCAAATTCCAGCAGCCCCTAGCTGATATAGCCAATGCTGAGGAATGCTAGGAGCTGCACACCAACAACACCTGGATCTTGAAAGCTATGCAGGATTAGTCAGACCTGGTTAGTACTTGGATGGGGGACCATCAGGGGATACCAGGTGCTGTAGGCAAAGGATGGAGAAAAACACCTTTAAATGATTTTGATATTCTCACTGAAATTATGCATTTTATACTTCTTGAAACTTGTGAAACAAAATTAATCTTGCCCCTGAAATGTGCCTGTTAGCAATATTTGCGGTACATTTCATTCATACAAATTCATATTTATTTATTTATTTAAAATACAAATAACTAAAAAATGTACAATTGAAACATGCACATCGAGACATTTAAGTCAGAAAAAAAACCTCCATTTTCATTTCAATGAAAACTGGCCAGACTCTACAAATGCATCTTATAAACTTAGCAAAAAATACTGTTTTTTCTTTTTCTTTTTAAATTCTCATATCAGATGATTCTCCAGATGTCTGGAGCAATGGAATTAGGAGGAGAGGAACCATCACTACAGCATTGTCCAGAAGGGAAACTGCATACAAAAAGGATATACAGTGCACCCTTTCTTTATGCTGGGGATCTGTTTCGTATCCCCTGTGTAAAGAAAAAAACGCACTGGAGCCCCATTAGAAGTAATGGGGCGCGTGCCCACAGCACATTGTGGGATGCGTGCTGTGGGCACACTCCCCATTACTTCTTCAGGGTGCACTGAGGCTTCTTTTGGCACAGGCTTGCAGCATATACTGGAAGCCGCATATGGTACACCCGCGTATAAGTGTATAAGTGTGTATATAAATGTTTATGTGACAGAATATATATACAAACATACATTCAAGAAAAGAAGTTTTTCAACCTGTTACAAAGGGTGGGTCAGGCATGCAGAATGGGCCCAGAATAATGCACTGAAATCAATGCAAAATGTTTTCACATCCCTGCTACCTGGTTATTTGATTTACACATATTCCCTTACTTTTCAACTGTTCTTGTTTAGTTCTCAGTTCTAGTTGTCTCTTCGGTTGTGACCTCTGCCAGATATTTAGCTTGATTCAGCTTGATCATGTGGATACTCACATTGCCTGAACCCAACAGCTCCTGAAGTCCTATGGGGCAAACCTTCTGTCTTTGAGACCGTGATTTATTTTGAGTTGGTTGAGTGTGCTGTTTGCTGCTCCACCCGAAGCAGAAAAATGCCCTGATCTTCTCTTCTAAATTTGTGTCAGGGTGGGATGGTGGGAAGCAGATATTCCTATCAATCTCCATCTAAGGCCTCTTCCAAACTGTCTTCCACAAATTCAAGCCCAGCTCTTGAACTGAAGAGATTTTGTGTGTTTAGTTCTCTTCCATCATCTCTTAAAATGCTGGGAGATGGAAATGAAGGACAATTTGCTTTAATATCATTTGTATTGTAATGGTATATCTGTACCAGTTATGTGTTTAAATTTGATTATTTTGTATCTTGTGGTTTTATATTCTGAGGGTTTTGTTCTTTTTCTAAATGAGTGACAAGGGTTGGGATTAACTCCTGGTGCCTGCTCTGACATTCTTAGGAAGAAAGATGCAAGAATGAATTTGTCAGCCAAAATTAAGTTAGCAAAATCAGTGACAGAAAAGAAGCTTAGTTTGCTGGTGACACATTTCTTCCAGCTTTTCATTGTCAAACTTCTTTAAAAAAAAAAAAAGAGGCGGAAGAAGTTAAAATTGTATTTAAGTGTTTAAAGGGATTGGTGCCACTAATTTATAATCTATTTTGGAGTGAAATGAACACAAATATATTCTATATGGCACATATATTGTAGCAGTTTATACTGTTCCACTTATTAAAAATATGAAGTCTTTTGCCTTGGGGAGAAGAAGTATTAAAAGCCTTGAAGGAAAAGTATGAGTTGAATTAATCTAATGTGGAACTTGGAAAGAAAATATTTTCTGGTTATTTTCAAGTAGTTTTCATTTCCATGTGTGTGTGTGTTGTGAGGGGGTGCAGTCTTTATTTTCAGTGACACTATCACATGGATTGTTCAGGGCTGAAGTTGTGTGTGTGTGTAGGAAAAGTGTTTGTTTGATTGCTTACTTGCTTTGATTTGAACCTCATATTTCAGATATTTCTGATTTATCGTACTCCTAAACCCAATTTATCACTGGGTTTTCTTGTTAGATTTTGTTCAGAGATGGTTTGCCTTTGCCTTCCTCTGAGGCTGAGAGAGTGTGACTTACCCAATGGTTTTCCATGGCTGAGTGGGGATTCAAACCTTGGTCTACCAGTATCCTAGTTCAGCACTCAAACCACTACACCATATTGGCACTACATTGACTCAACATTCAGCAACTGATTAAACTGAATGCCCCCAAGAACTCACTTTAATTCATTACGATTCCGTTCAGGAAAACCAGTTAAAATAAGGACTATTGAACCTTAAAACAAATTAAAATATTAAGCAAATTAAAAACCAATTCAATACAGCAAAAAAGTTAAGAAAAATATTTTAGCCTCTTTTGCAACAACCTAGCTCAGTCATCAAAGTCTTTCTGAATATAAAGGTATGTTCCCTGGCATCATGAAGGGAGAAAGACAATCTAGCCTCCTTGAGTGCCACAGCCTGAGGTCAGCCACTGAGAAAATCCTGTCTCATACTCTCACCAAATGTGTCTATGAAGCTGATGGGATCCAAACCAGAGCAGAATTTCTATCTCTTTTGATGAGAGAATACATCGCTTCAGATAGCTTGGACCCAAACTGAATAATGCTTTATAGGTCATACTCAGCACTTTGATCTGTACCTGGAAAAAGTCCAAGAACCAATGAATCTCTTATACCTGTGGAATCACATCTCCATCTTGCCCACCCCAAGTTAACAGGTGACGCTTCTGAAAATCTTTCATAGGCAGCCCCACGTAGATTCACCATGGTAGCCCAAATATGATATAGAAAAAACATGTCATGATGACCTAATTAAATATCTTCAGGAATTGAGCACAATTTGTCCATTAGACTTAGCTGTTCAAATGCAGTCTCAGCTACTTTTAAAGATTAACCTAGGTGAAAACTGAAATGGTGGACTTGACTGCAAGTCTGTGTAACATAGATTGGTTCCATGGTGTCAAAAGGAGATCCCCATGACAGCCATCCAGACCAGTCCCCCAAGAATGACTGGAGCCTCTGCAAAATAGTGCCTTTGTCTCATTTCAGAGAACTACTAGAAAGATACGACAGTCAATAGTATGAAAATTTACTGGGAGGCCAAGCAGAACTAACAGGAACATACTCGCCTTGTCTACCTTCTGGCACACATTGCTCACTATGATGACCAAATAAGGTTTGAAAACCGATTATCAGGCCTGAAAACAGATTACAAGCTGAAACAGATGGCCCAGAAAGAGCGGTGCATGGCTGCTCTGGTGCCATTTGCCTCAGGGGCGCAGCAACTGCACACGCCCAGCCCTGATTCGGGCTGCCATCATCCTAAATCAGGCCTTTGCTACTTTTTGACCTGGTTCTTCCATGAAGACCTGGCCTTCGTGTGGCTTCTGGCCATGTTTGGTGTGTGCGTCATCTAAACGCTATGCCCCAAATGTAGCCAGAAACTGCATCATTTGGCCCATCTGTTTCAGGCCTACAGTGTGTCTAGATAATTCATTGAATCCAGGAACCTGAGGTGGTCCATGTATTGAAGGATGGTTAACAAACTTTATATGGGCCTTGATATAATTCTATGCAATCAAGGATGCTCCATTAAATTTTATTCAATATTTAGGGTTTTCTAAACAAGGAAAGGAATAGATTTAAGTAGTGAAACTGGTTATATTTCACAGTTTACATTCATTGTTGTTTGGGATTTTGTATTGTCTTTGTCTGTGCAAGACATACAACAAAAATTTGTTTACTGTTAAATTCACATTCTTGGCTGTGGTGTGAGAAGATAAGAATCACACGAGCAATTGCATCTTTGCTGAGCTATTGGCAGGAAAAAAATGGGTGACTCCAAATGAAAGGGCTGTCTGGCTTCTAGGACAAAACTCAGCAAGCTAAGGTCCCTTAACCCTATAAAATATACTGAATACAATATATAACTAATCAGAGCATTGGGGGGGGGGGACTTTAGGGAGTCCTGACAGAAGGACAACCTTGGAATTGGGAACTTTTTAATTTCATAGGGTTGAGCTGTATGGTGGAAGAAACAGAGTGAGGTTACCAACCAAACAGAACTCTTATTACTTCATCAAAAGACTCATAGGCGGGTTACAGACCATCATTTGGGACGTCCTTAGGATGCCCCTACTCCTGTTACGGACTCTGTCTGTAACAAATGGTGGCGGCCGTTCCACATGGCTGCCACCATTTTGATGTCTTGGACGTCTAGCGTCCAGACGTGTCGCGGCGGGGCCCAGGAAGGAGTGCGATTTCCGCACTCCTTCCTCACAGCGTCCGGGAGTCCCGCGGTTTAGAAGCTGCAGCTCCCGGACACTGCAAGCGGTGCCGGCAGCAGACCACCGCAATTCGGCGGTCTGTAACGCGCCATAGTAAATCATCTCAGTGATAGTTATCAATAAGATTGCTAAATGCAAAGAAATTATATTGAAAAAAATGACATTTCAAGACCCATTTCAGTTTTAATTACTTCAGCTTTGTGATTTAGTTTGTTCATCTAAGCATCCTTCTGTATAATACCAATACTGTATATTCCTTAGTGGACAGGAAAGGAGAAGAGAGTATTGAACTTAAAACAAGCTTAAATAATGGGATGTTTATTCTAATTCTAATAATGGGAATGTCAAAAATCATTAAAAATCCCATCATATCCTATGGAGAGTTTGACATTATTTGTTCTTACGTGTCAGAATAAATCAAATGTTTAAGAAGAATTTAGGGTGAGAGCTGAGCAGGAAGGACATATTGGGCCTGGGGAGAGGGGCAACCACCTCTCTCCCTGTCCTGCTATTAGATTGTTTTCTGTTAGTGGTAGCAGCAAAATTGGCCACAAATTCTGCTGGTACCACATTTCCTCTGTTTGGAAGGGGAGGAATCTATCAGAACTCCTCAATGACGTCTTGCTCTGCCTGCCTGCCTGCCTGCTTGCCTGCCTGCCACCTGGAAAAATATCAGTCCAGATTTTTTCTAACTTATATAGATAGTAACACATTTTCTTGGAAAAATATTATCTTCTCTTTGCAAATTCCCACACAATGGACAGGCAAAGAGAATGTGCTGCTTGCCTTGCTTCCAAAACTGGCTATCCCTGTGTGTTTGTGTGGTTGTTGTTGTTAACTGCACTCAAGTTGACCCTGACTTATGGCTGCCCTGTGGATCAGACATCTCCAAGCCCCCCGTCCTCCACTGTTCTGCTTAGATCCTGTAAGGTCATACCTGTGAACTGAGTCTATTGAGTCTATCCATCTAGTATGCAGTTTTTCTCTCTTTCTACTTTCCTCCATCTTTCTTAGTATTATTGTCTTTTCCAATGAGTCATGACTTCTCATGATTTGGCCAAAGTACAACAGTCTCAGTTTGATCATCTTGGCTTCCAGGGAGATTTCAGGCTGGATTTGTTCAAAGACCATTTGTTTGTCCTTTTGGCTGCCCATGGTATCCTGAGCTCTCTTCTCTAGCACTACATCTCAATTGAATTGCTTTTCTTTTTATCTGCTTTCTTCACTGTCCAGCTCTCATATCTGTACAATACAATACATATCTAGGAAATACAATGGCTTGGATGATTCTAACTTTAGTATTCAGTTGTATATGTTTTTACTCTTTGGGATCTTTTCTAGCTCTTTCATGGCTACACACGTGTGTGTGTGTGTGTGTGTGTGTGTCTTCAAACTGACTATCACTTTATAGTGATCCCATGAATTTCATAGAATAGGCAAGGAATACACAGAAGTGGCTTTGACAGTTCCTTCCAGTGATATATAGCCTACATCAGCTGGTATTCCTTGGCACTCTCCAATCCAAGTACTCCTCTCTTAGAGCTGGATGGGACCACAGTCTAATCCGATCATCTGCCATGTAGGAATACACAACTAAAGTACACCTGAAAGATGTCTACCCAGAGTCTGTTTAAAGACTTCTTAAAATGGAGAACCCATCACCTTCCAAAGCAGTCTATTCCACCGTCAAAACACCATATATATATATATATATATATATATATATATATATATATATATAATCCCCCCCCCCCCCTTTTTTTTTTCATTTGAATCCACTGGTTTGTTTTAGTCTCCAGAGCTGCTTCCATCTTCTACATTACATCAACTCATATATTTAAAGATGGCTATCATGTTACTTCTCAGTCTTCTATCAGTTAAACATCCCAGCTTCCTAATCTTTCCTCAGTCAATCAATGTTTATTGATTAGCCCTTAGGCCATATCAAAATAACACAAAAGCAGATAAAACAAGCTATAAACTTCTATAGAAGTGCTATAGAAATTAGACAAAGCTAAATATAATAAATCTAAAATATGAATAAAATACCGTACAGATACCATGTGAATGCCATACAGTTTAAGTGCAAAACCCATAAATGAAACAAAATTATAAAACTTGATTATAAAAATCTATATAAAAGATTCAAAGTACAAAAATGGGTAAAATAGAGAAGGGGTAAAATACAGCTTTAAAATTATAGTACAGTACATAAAACAAAAAGCTAATCTTTCCTCATAAGACTTGGTTTCCAGATTTTAATTATCTTGTTCTCCCTTCTCTGGCTGTGTTCCAGTATGTTGTTATCCTTCTTGATTTGGAGTGCTGAGAACTGGACACAGATTGTAGGTGAGATCTGACTAAAGCACAATATAGTGGAACTACTGCATCCCTTGATGTTGACACAATATTCCTCTTGATTCAGTCTAGAATTACATTGGCTTTTTTTGGCTGCTGCATTACACTGTTGACTCATGTTTAGCATGTCATCTAAGCTTAAAGAACTTTCCGACTGTTTCTGAGGAGTTCTTTTGAGTCTATTATGGTTAAGTAGATTATGTGTCATGTCTACAGTAACTGATAAGTGAAGCATTCTCATATAGATGAAATCATGTAATTTGTTTATCATTCCCTTCCTGTTTCAAGAGAGTTTCCATGAGTAAGTGTGGATTCAAATCCTGGTCTCCTGGATTCCTAGTCCAACACTTAAACCAATGTGTCATGTCTAATGAATATCATTATTTCTAAATGGGAACAATCATGGGGTCTGAATATTTTAAATTGTGGCAAAATTTCTGATTTTTAATGTATGTATGTGTGTGTTCACTTGAAAATTGATGGCTTTCCTTCTTTACATTTCTTGATTCGTCTTGAGTTATGACCACATAGCCAAACTTTATTTTCTCAATAGTGTCACAAGATCATCCTGGTCAGTATGGAATCTACATTAGATGGTATGGTGGAGGAGTTTAGTAGCTAGGCTAGTCATCAGTCATACATATCTCATGTAATATATAATTATGCCTACATGTACTAGTTTTCTCTAAAGCCTACATTTAACTGTTTCATAGCTTCGTTGTACTTCACTGAGTTTTGTGAAGTAAACAGTCTTTAAATACAAGAGTAAAAAGATGTACAGCGAGTATGAGATAAAGTACTGATAAGAAACTTTGATAGCAGGAATCTGCCTTCTCTCTCAGTCTCAGTGGGACGGAAGAGATGGATCAACAACCATCCTGAAGTTGTGACTATCATCATAAGTTTTCTGGGAAGCCACTCCTACTAGGAATTATAACCCAAACCTGTGGGAATTTCTCATCCTGATCTTGGGGAGAAAAATGCTGGTTCTTTGTTTCAAGACTGTGACACCCTGACAAAGTTAAGAGGATAACATAATCTCCAGATGTACAGACCAAGAGACAATCTGAACTTGGCGTTGTCAATACAGTGGTACCCCGGGATACGAATGCGCCGCCTTACGAAATTTCCGGGTTACGAAAAAAATCCATTTAAAAAAACTGTTCCGGGTTACGAAGGTTTTTTCGGGTTACGAAAATTTTTTTGGTGCTTTTCGGCGCTATTTCACACGAAATCGCGGCTTTTCCCCATTAGCGCCTATGGGTTTTTCGGCTTGCGAAGTATTTCGGGTTACGAAAGCGGCGGCGGAACGAATTAATTTCGTAACCCGGGGTACCACTGTATTTGTCTGAAGGGATCTGAGGTCATTTCCCTTCTCTATTTCTGTTATTACATCATTGTTCCATCTATTTGTTATCAATAAAGCTATACAGTCAGCTGTCTTAATTCATGGGCTTGCATCTGCAGGGTCCAGAACAGAACCCCCACAGATACAAAGATCTGACTGTACTCTATATCATCACCCACTTAGGGATGAAGCAAATGGGCAACTTGGAGCAGCCTCTGGCCTCTCCAGCCATCATTCGCCAAAGAGCGTGGTGACCAGACGGCCTGCTTCCAAAAGGGGCTGGCATCATATGCTGAACAAGCCGCAGGCAGGAGCAGATTTAATTCACTCCTTTTGCAGGCAGCTTCGGGCCACTTTAACTGGTCTCAGAGTGGCTTCTGACCACTTCATGGACATGCATTAATTAAACGCTAGGCCCCTGGAGTGGCCAGAAGCTGCTCTATTTGCCCTGTCTGTTTTGGGTCAAAGTTTTACTGTGTCCTTGCAGCCTACATTAAGTAAGACCTGTATAGATTAGTATATCCAGTCAGTACAGCTTGTATCACCTGTTAGAACAAGGGTGCAAATCATGCCACTCTCCCTGTTGAACTCCTTCCATTTTTTGCCTGGTAAGGGGTTTAGAGGTTTCTGGGACTTGCAACTTTACAATATTTGGAAGGCAGCATGCTTCCCAAATCTGTTTAAGACTAATCTAACAAGTTTTATTTTCTGTTGCTTTGTTCTTCCCCATGATGTCATTACATAGTCAAATCAGATTGACTGAATAGTATTGTGAAGACATTATAGCTATAGCAATAGCAACAGCAAGTACATTTCTTTACTGCTTATTGGTGCACTTAAGAACTCAATAAGCAGTTTACAATGTGAAAGTGCCCCCACCAAGCTGGGTACTCATTTTAGTGACCCATGAAAGGATACAAGACTGAATGGACCCTGGAGTCTTCCCTGGGATTGAACTCACAACGTTGTGGCTGTGAATGTACCAGCATTTAACCACTGTGCCACCAAGCCTCCTTGGTTCTCTTCACTGTGTGATCCCCTGTTGGAAAGGATTGCAAATGTGTCTAATTAAGGCAGACAAATAGGTAGAAAAATGTAACAGATCGGTAAGTGAGAGGAAAAAGAATTATAGCAAATCCAACCCTAACAAATAAGAGGACTATTCTTACAATAGATTTTGTAACATTTCATCCCACAGAGATTACTCTGAACCCCAGAACTGCAATTAGAGAACATTTATAGCAACTATAGATTACACACCCGTTCTAGCCCCAAGAGAAACTGATGCATAGATACGTCAATATAGAGATGAAGCATAGTAAGAAAAGTAAAGTACCTTGGCAGACATTCAGAGTGGACTATTCACATGTCACTAAGACCACCTAAAAATAAATGAATGCTAAAACGTCCAGATATATTTGGAATTTGTAGATGTCTATGTTACTCCATAGTGTTAGCCAAATTAAGTATGTTAGTTGAAGAGGGACTCCATTTTGAGACATGCTCATGGGAAGGAATGGCATTCCTGCTATTAAGTCCCTGCTGCTTCAGGCTCATCAAGCGGCTCCCAAGGCTGTTTGCAGTGCTGAGTAGACAATCATTTCATTATGTTTTTAGGCAATTGCTTTATTCTTTCATTTTAATTATGCTTAGATTGTTTACTTGTAAAATTGTGTCCAATTGCGGTAAGTACCTTGAGGGCCTTTGTGAGGAATAAAGGTGCCATGACCATTTTTTGTTAAGTGAATGAATGACAACAGAACCCAAAGATCTGAAGCATATCCAGAGTCCCTAATGGATGCTTGTCTAAAGGCAAGCTATTATCTACTAATTTCACAGTAACTGGTGGACAGATACCAACCGAGCCTGCAGAGTGCCAAAGAAGACAAACTGAGGTCAGGATTGGGCAGAGAACAAGACATAATTACAATTAGCTGAAACTGTATTTCAGCACAGAATAAGTAAAGAGATAGTAGAGGAATACCTTTAATCTAAATGAATTAAGTCTCAGGACCAGATGAGCTACATCCAAGGGTATTAAAAGAGCTGGCAAATGTAATATCGGAGTCATTGGCAATAATCTTTGAGAACTCCTGGAGAACAGGAGAAGTCCCAGCAGACTGGAGGAGGGCAAATGTTGTCCCCACTTCATAAAGGGGGAAAAAGAGGACCCAACAATTATCATCCAGTAGTCTGACATCTATACCAGGAAATATTCGAGAGCAGATCATTAAACAGAGAGTCTGTGAATCTAGAAGGCAATGCCATAATCACAAAAAGTCACAATGGGGTTTCAGAGAAACAAGTCATGCCAGACAAACCTGATCTCTTTTTTTGATAAAATTACCAGCTTGTTAGATGAAGGGAATACTATGGATATAGTAATATCTGATTTCAGTAGGCCTTTGACAAGGTTCCCCATGACATTCTTGCAAACAAGCTTGTAAAATGTGGGTTAGACAAGGCAACTGTTACATGGATTTGTAATTGGTTGACTGACCGAACCGAAAGGGAGCTCAACAATGGCTCCTTTTCATCCTGGAGAGAAGTGACCAGTGCGGTCCCACAGGGCTCTGTCCTGGGCCCAGTGTTATTCAACATCTTTATCAATCACCTGGAGGACAAAATTGGGGGCATACTTATCAAATTTGCAGATGACACCAAACTAGAGGGAGTAGCTAATACCCCAGAAGACAGGATCAAGATTCAAAATGACCTGAATAGACTAGAAAGCTGGGGCAAAGCTAACAAAATGAAATGCAACACGGAGAAATGTAAGGTACTGCACTTAGGGCGGAAAAATGAAATGCACAGATATAGGATGGGTGACACCTGGCTGAATGAAACTACATATGAAAGGGATCTAGGTGTCCAAGTAGACCACAAGTTGAACATGAGTCAACAGTGCGACACAGCAGCTAAAAAGGCCAATGCAATTTTAGGCTGCATCAATAAAAGTATAGTGTTCTAGATCAAGGGAAGTAATAGTGCCCCTATACTGTATTCAGCTCTGTTCAGGCCCCACCTGGAATATGGTGTCCAGTTCTGGGCACCACAGTTTTAGAAAGATGTGGAGAAATTGGAGCATATCCAAAGGAGAGCGACTAAAATGGTCAAGGGTCTGGAAGCCATGTCCTACGAGGAATGACTTAGGGAGCTGGGGATGTTTAGCCTGGAGAAGAGAAGGTTAAGAGGTGATATAATAGCCCTGTTTAAATATTTGAAGGGATGTCATATTGAGGAGGGAGCAAGCTTGTTTTCTGCTGCTCCAGAGACTAGGACCCAGAGCAATGGATGCAAGCTACAGGAAAAGAGATTCCACCTCAACATTAGGAGGAACTTCCTCAAAGTAAGGGCTGTCTGACAGTGGAACAAACTCCCTCGGAGTGTAGTGGAATCTCCCTCCTTGGAGGTTTTTAAACAGAGGCTGGATGGCCATCTGTCGGGGATGCTTTGATTTGGATTTCCTGCATGGCAGGGGGTTGGATTGGATGGCCCTTGTGGTCTCTTCCAACTCTATTATTCTATGATTCTATGAATCCTAAGTACACATAGGATGCATACTTTGGGATACAGCAAAACTGGAAACAAATACCATGTAATTATCTAATTTGATATAGTTGCATCATTCTGATCTATGAAGGGAGAAGGTAATATAATAGATTCATCTGACTACACCAGATTTCACCTATGTGACCTATGATAGTTGCATCAACTTATTTGAGATGTGGTGCTGGAGAAGAGTGCTAAGGATACCGTGGATGGCCAAAAAGAGAAACAAATGGGTCCTAGAAGAACAGATTAAGCCTGAACTCGCCCTGGAAGCCAGATGGCTAAACTGAGGTGGTGGTACTTTGACATCCTCACTGGCATCATGAGAAGGCATGACTCATTGGAAAAGACAATAATGCTAGGAAAGGTAGAAGGTACTAGAAAGAGAAGAAGACTGCATTCCAGATGGTTAGATTCAGTCAGGGAGGTCACAGCCTGAACCTTCAGGAGCTGAGAGCAACTGACGATAGAGACTTTGAGACATCTTATCCAAAGGGTTGCAATGAATTGAGGTAGGCTCAAAGGCAGTTAACAACCACTGAGTCATTATCAATGCCCAGAAGGCATGTTTACATCTGCCCTTAGCACACACACACCAAACAAACCTTTGCACATGAGGCACATGCTTTCCACTCACCACTTTAAGTACATGGTTTTGTTTTTGAACCCTCCAGAGAACAACATTGAGGTGATGTTTTGCCTCACAAGGAGGCTTTCCCTTCATTCCAAGTTAGGAAAAGGATAAATATAGATACTTTGGCCACATCATGACAAGATGTGACTCACTAGAAAAGACAATAATACTAAGAAAGTGCAGGGCAGTGGAAAGAGAAAAAGTCTGCATATGAGATGGATAGATTCAACCAAAGAGGTCACAGTCCTGAACCTCCAGGAGCTGAGCAGAGTGGTTGAGGACAGGGGATTGATGTCAGGACCCCCTTGCATACCAAAATCAAGTCCCATTAAATGCAATGGTATAGTAAAATGGTGTCTCCTATGTAGAATAGCAAAATCAAGATCACACACACACACATTCACATTCAAGCCATAGATGGTTGAATCCATTGGGGGGGGGGATCAGTGGATATGGAGGGCAGATTGTAATAACAAACTCATTTCTCAGAGTGCTTGCCAAAACAACAGCATCTCAATACAAGATGAAAGAATCAGTTGGCTGGGAGAAAATCTAAGGAATGCATAAGCACAAAACATGGGAGGACCTTTCCAAATCTTTAGGGAAAAATCTCTCAGAACACTACTTCCCATACTTAATGGGTGCAGTGATTTGGTGAAAAGAAAAATAGGAGGGGGAAATAGAATGGAAAATTCTTATACAGAATGTTCACTGGATGTAGGCAGTTCATCTCAATTTACAATTCCTTAGAGGAATTCAGCAAACTTTACTGCTAATATTTAAATATTTTGGATTGGGCATTTTTCACATCCTAGCAGTTTCATATCAATCTGAGATCTACCTTGTGTATATAACAATATGGCCAAAACCCTACATAGGAACTGTATTCTGGAATACTCATGTCAAATGGCAACATTGCACACCCAAGACACCAAAATGTGGAAACAAAAGCACAACCACATATGCATGCATATATATGTGCAATGTATATCTAGTTACACATGAACAAGGCTGTTTCCACAGCCTTGAAGTGCATGTGGACATTCCACATTGGATAAAAGTGTCCAAGTGCGTCCGTAAAACATCACTATGCTGATGACATCATCCTTTCCAAACTATGGCTTCCATTCTTGATTTTCTTCCTCTGAAAGCTCCCAGTTCATGTCTCACACCAATGGATCAAGTCCTCCAGGAACTGCAGGCCATCTAAGAAATCCTCTGAGAGCAGTTGCAAAAGGCAAAGGACTCTTATGAGCACTTCTCTGATCAATATTGTCAATCTGGTACAACCCTGTTCATTGGAAACTTGTCATTGATATCCACAGTCAGCATCTATCCACCCAGGTCTCTGGGAGATGCTAGACCACTGGTTTCTTGATTCTTTTCCTATTGAGGCAATGGGTCTATTGGGTTAAGCTACCAGCATCCATCAAAGTTTACCTAGTCTTCCATAGATCCTTGCTGGGTCTGAAGGCTCCAACCACTTCTCATCAATCAGATGTTCTACCTCCACCTCATGTCACAGTGAGTATGAAGTGAGACATATTTTGGACTCCCAGTGGTACCAACAACAATTACAATAGCTGGTGGATTGGAAAAACTATAACCCAGAGCAATGGTCCTGGGAGGATGTGTCTCACGTTCATGCAGCCTCTTTGGTATGTCTGTTCCACTGGTGATATCCCTAGAAGCCTGGACCTCCCACTAAGGGAAGAAGGGCATTCTGGGGATAGTGTCATAGCCCATGACTCAGAATCTGAAGATGAGGATGATTCTGCAGCTTAACCTGTGGAATGGCAGTCACAGGACATACTGAGCCTGGACCCATCTGAGACTCATCTAACATCAGCACCTGCAAGATTGCTAGAAGATATGAGGAGGAGGCTCAGCCCCCAAGCCTGCTGACTCAATGGGCAGAAAAGAGAGCAGAGCAACAACATTCTCTGAAGGTTCTTGCCTAATAAAAGGCAAGGCTCTCTTAATCAAGGCCAGCTGAATGCAGCAAACTTAAGAAAAAGCTCTGACCCACATTCTGTATTGAGAACAATCAACTATTCTTTGGCTTTGGTATGGGTTCTGCTTAGATCCCTGAAATGCTGACCTTTGAACCGGCTGACAACCCAGTTTGACTTTCTGAACTTTGGACTGGCTTGACTTCTTTCATGCATGCCTCCCTTGCAAATGGACCCTTACAGGCAAGAAGTGCTCTCAGAGACTTTAGTCTGACTAACTGCCCCTGTTTTAGCTCCCCCTATCAAAGAGAGTTCTCATTTAATTGCTTCCTTCCTAACAACTGTCAGTGGGAGTGCCAAATCCCAAATCAGGATAGGTTCCCTGTCACAGTTGTCCCTCATGTTGGAGAATGCTTGTGCAAGGGGAGGATGGAAATATCAGTCAGCTTCTTCCTGAACGATAGTGCTATGGATCCACATCAATTGCAGCAGTTGCTTCCTGGTAACTGTTAGGGGACTTTCTTGGACCCTCAAGTAGTAATCATGATTGCCATCTCTGAGGCTAAAAGTATGTGGATGACATGCATTTTAGTAATTCACATTTTAAAATGTGCACATTGTTTTGTGTGTGGTTTACTTCTTCTTCAAAACACCTTGTAAGCTTTGAAAATGTGTAAATGTTTTAAGGCAGGTGCAAACTCTGTAACAAGTCTTGGGAAGTGCAGACATGCTGCTTTCATTGGCACTATCAAGTCCAGCGAAAATCCGTGCTAGCTCTACTCCAGACATTGTGACTCTCACTTATATGACATTGTGCACACTGAGGTAGACATGACAACATTATTATTTCTTTCAACAGAAATAATAAGTATATGTAAAAGAAAAAAATGCAGGTGTATAAGATTGGAATAAGTGACTGCTTCTCAGCAGGTTCCACAAAACTGAGAAGCAGTTTTTCAAAAGTTTTCTTTCTTGGATCATCGCAATCTCCTTCTGGGCCTATTGGCAGCAGATCATTCTTCTCCCTGTTGGCTCCAGGTAGAGGTATAAATATTGGCTTATCTCATTCTAACATGCAAGAGCAAAGAACTTTAAAAGGTTCCTCTTAACAGGGTGAGTTGAAGAGATTTTTTGGATTATTTTTTAGCACTGTGGAACTTTTTCGCTTGAAATTTCGCTTGAAATTTCATTTGCATTAAAAATGGTGGCTGGTGCAGAAAAAACACAAAAATGGTGGCTGGTGCAGAAAATAGTGTTGTTTACAGAAATTCTCATAATTTAACTTTATGCTTTTAATTCCATTCCATTTTCTTTTTCTTTGAGATGGGAAAATTGTAATCATTCTTTACTCCCCAGTAATAGCTCCCTTCTTTGTCCCTTTGCTCAAAAAGCACCATAGAATTATTATTTATTATTATTATATTTATTCATATCCCACTTTCTTCCCAGTACAGGGACTCAAGAATCGATGTTGTCTCTATCCTTGGACTTTATTGTGCAAATACATCCAGTCAATCCCTTTTAAAGGGGGTGGCAGGATGAAATTAATTCCTTTTTTCTTCTTTTTAAAACATGTGTACATGAAATTGTATATATTGATTCATGGGCTTCTGCCAATGACTGAAGTGTATTGAAACAATGCTTTGTATGCTTTTAAAAGGCACACATGTTTCTATGTTCACTTTTCACTGTTGCACACATCTGAAGGATAAGCCCACAGCCATCCAGCAATAGGAGGATTTTGGAGCACAAATGGAATCTCCCCTGCAGGAAGTTTTGAGAATGTGTAACTGGACAGTAACTGAATCTCTCACACATCCCTAAAAAGCTTGGAGGAATTTCATAAAATCTCATCATTCAAAATTTGGAGAACTTGCATTTCATCATCACTACCCACTGAGAACAGCTAATCTTCCCATGATCTCCCATGGTGAAAAAGGCTTTGAAGGACAGAGCTGCCTGTGTCAGCATTGCAAATGTGCCTTTATAACCACACTCAACTCTCCTATTAAAAAAAAAGAAAGAAAGAGGCAACAGTATGTTTAAAATAAAACAAGTGTTCTGCTCTTTGTAAATAATTTAATTCTCATCATTACACAGCAATTCAAAAAGATTAAGAGTTTAAAATGAGACCATTACTCCTTGTAACAAAACTATAGACTTTGGTAAATACTATTTAGTTAAGGCTTTTTAATTATTGAACATTGAAACACATCAGCAAACAACAGCAGGTTATTAATTTGCCTCAAACACACACTGATAATAATAATGCTCTCACAGTGTGAAACGCAGCAGTTATCAAATCAATTGTCATAGACTACCTTTTAGAATATTGACACTGTACCTCTCCTGGGTAGCTTTTGTACAAAAGCATCAGCTGTTCTTTCATAACTAAGAAGAATATGTTAATTTCCTCCATGATATTGGTAAGATTAAACCCTATCTTTAGTGAAATTAATTGTTTCATCTGTTGTCTGTGGGCAGTGATGTACTTTAAAGAAAGGAGCATTATAGTGTGGGCCAAAATATTAAACCCAGCTAAATTTTGTAAACTAGGGATGGAAACAATATTAATTTTTTCCTGTTCTCAAAAAGAAAGAGTGTCTTATCATATCAAGACATCTTGTTAAGAAAATGATCAGCTAGCCTGAACATTTTCATACTCTGGGACTTCTTTCGAAAACAGTTGTTTGCCTAAAAAACTTGTTAAAGCTTGTGTGTGTGTGTGTGTGTGTAAGATATGGTTTTGTGAAGAAATACATTTTCTATAGAAAGCATGTCTTTCTGCACACATTTTTTGTTCGCAAAAAAGTCTAAAAATTATCTAAACAATGACCAAAACCTCTCATAGATCTGAACTGCACTGCAGAAATGATACAGTTTGACACTGCTTTAACTGTCATGGCTCAATGCTATAGAATTTTGGTATTTGTAGATTTGTGAGATATTTAGCCTTCTCTGCTAGAACTCTGGTCTAGGTAAGGAACTGAAAGCACATAGCCAAGCAACAAAGAGGAGACAAGCTCCATATGCTCTAAAATGATCAACTGTTTATTCAGTGTTTCAAAAGCCCAAAGTTCTGGTACCGCAACAGACTACAAATCCCAGAATTCCATACCACTGAGCCATAACAGTTAAAGTGGTGTCAAACTGCATTATTTCTGCAGTGCAAATCAGACCATAATTACCTCTCAGCAGATATAACATTTTGTTCTCATTTTACCTTGTATATGAGAATGAAATAAGCAAATGTTTATATCCTTGTTATATTATTATTCATGGTGCAACTGCAAGGTAAGATTTATTTGGGGATGGTCTTACACTTAAACACTAGGTGGCTAAGATATTTTTCTTTTTTCTTTCTTTTAAAGCACAGAGATAATTCTAAAGCTGCTGGAATGCATGCTTGAAACCAAACTGCTCTTGGAGACACAATTATGACTTCTGACTATGGATATGAAAATTTCTCAGTATTGAATTTGTTTTCTACTCCAAATCCCATCTGCATTTTCTTCCTCTTTTTCTGTTGGGTTTCATAGTTTTGAGGCAGGGCCTCACGTGGAATGTATGTTTCCTAACAAGTGGTCTCATAGGTATTTTTTTCCCTGTGTATACACTCCCATTATATCTTTATTCCTATTTTTTCAAGTGTATACATTATTAGCCATTCAGATTTTTAAATGCATATATTATTTTCTGCACATTTTATTTCTGTGATACATCCTCATAAGGCTTACAGAAATACACATTTTTTGAGTCAAGAGGTGTTTCTTTTTGTAATGAGTCACAGGAGATGTGAACAAGCTATTTGATCCATACTTTACTTCCAACAAAACTTTTTTCCATTCCTAACTGGGACATTATGGCATAGAATACTTTTTAGAGCCATTCTTTCACTGTAGCAAAGCCATAAACATCTATGCTCCTGCTGAAAGTAGTCACAAGTCTATTTTGGGAGAATAGGGGAAATGAAAACTATTTGTATTTAAATGAAACTCTCCTCCCCTCAAACCTTACAATTTGCTAGCACCATCTTGAATAATGATAAATTATTCAGTGATTGTTTCACTTCATTGTCATCCTAGACATTTAGAAATTCCCTTGAGCCAAACGCCTCACATAAAATTCTCAAAAGTTAGCCTCCCTGGATATCTCCAAATATAGGTTTACTTCTAAAAATTCTACCCCACTACCCTTTAGTGGTAGTGGCCAATCTGTATTCTGAAGGTATCTTACAAAGAGTGTGATATATAAATATGACAAAAGAAGTAATATGAGAAAGCACCATCACCCCACAGGATAAAAGCTTGCATTATGCTGAAGCTAAGGCAGATGTGAAGGTGGCAGGCATAGCTTTATTCCTTGCTCTGCTTTCATTGTTGTAAAGAGGGTTATTGAGAATTATCAATTTATATTCCACGGTCACACTTCTGCATGCAATTCCTGTGCTTGTGGAGCTTCAAAAAGTGGACCCTTCTCCCCTACAGTTTCTGTACTCAACAGTTTTACAAATAGTTCATCTGTTTATTACTTTATTATTCAACATCTAATAACTTATAGTTGAAAGTGTGACATAACTACATAATTGCATTAAAACATCTCATTTGGCACGGTCTTCTTCTTGTGCTACCCCTATGAAAGATCTCTGAAACACTCTGTCATGGCTGAGCAAGGATTATAAACCCAATCTTCTAGAGTCCGAGGCAAACTACATACTCAAACTACATTGGCTCTGAATCTCTCTAGGACCAATTTGTATGTTTTTTTGGCTGTCCATGATATCTATAGAACTTTAAGGGCCATCTAAAGCATGAGTCTGCTATGCCAGATTTCATTTGAGATCAACTGGGAAGAGAAAGCAACATGCCTTATTGCTGTGCCATCTTTCACAAGAGACTTCTCTGTAGACAGACGCTACAGCATGGACATGAACAGAAACTGTGTGGGATTGGAGGGAGCAATGCTACAGCAATTCTCACAGTACCGAGGTAACAGCAACTGACTCCCTCTTGTGTTATTGTATCTATGGGCCAGTCACACTTATGTTTTTTGGATAGCGAGATTCACATCTGTGAATCAATTCAAAATCAATTCACTGTTACCACTACATTTAAGGCAGTGAATCTCTCTGTGGCATTTAAAGCCAAAGTGAAGTTCCCATTCGCCACCATTCTGGATTGAAATGGAGGTGCTCCCATTTCCTGAATGGTGCCTGCGCAATCCAAATCGATTCAATAGCTTAATCACACTGTCAGATATGCAGATCATTGCAGTTCTTTAAAAAAAGAATCACTAAGGGATCTGGTGCCAAACGCATCATGGGGCTTTTTTGGTAGATTTGTTTAGAGCAAGTTTGCCATTGTCATCTTCTGAGGTTGAGAGAGTATGACTTGCCTGAAGTCACCCAATGGGTTTCCAAGGCCAAGCAGGGATTCAAAACCTGTTTCCCCAAAGTTCTAGTTCAACACTGCAACCACTACAGCATGGTAGCTCTCTCTATTCATTTCTGATACACATTTTATTGTGGGATATACTAAGTTGGTTCAGTAAAAAATGTGTGCATGTCTCCCCAAAATATTATTGCTACATCAGTTACAGCATATTCCACAGGAATATTAATCTGAATTTACTAGTATGGGGAAGACTGGCTCTCCAGCAGTGCCTCAAATTTCCTACTGGCATATGTAGGTGATGGAAAAAGAACAGCAGGAGGCATCTATGGAGATTATCACACCGAGGCTAGGACTGAAAATCAATTGACTGATACATTCTCAGGAAGGATCCAGAATATATAGAATATTATCACACGGTTGCTAAAACATGGCTAAATCGTCCAAAAACTGTGACAGTGTGATCACCAGTTGCACTTGTTTCCCATGATTAAATTGTCAGGGAGGCATCCTTCACCTTTCCCGAGGTTCTCCCCCATTTACCATTATTCTAATAACTTTTGTTTAAAACCATCTTTATAATAAATTTTTGACTTTGTTTTGGAAAAGGCTTGTCCATGTCTTGACTGATACCCACATTACGATTATAAAAACCCCTTTCAGAGGTTGTTCAAAAGGGGTTTGTTTTGATTTGGGACAGCAGTGGGATAGGAAGACCCAGGATCTGTTATCCCAAGTACACAATAAGAAAATAATGTCACAGTTGGCATCAGTCTGTGGAGTTTTGCCTATGTTAAAAGAGGAGTGAAATCTTTTTTTTTTCTAGAAATGGATGGAAGAAAAGGTTACTAATATTTACAAATTTCTTTGTGAGTGCAATGGAAACGTTTTGAGCTTAACTCTATTCAGCCAGATTCAGCCAGCCAGAGGGCCTTGAGTGATTAGCAGTTATTTAATTCCATTGAACTAATAATAAGGCCTGGAAACCACACTGGTGTTTTCCATAGCAAGGCCGTGATTTCTAACCACCTTAATCAAAGGTCCATCCCAGTGTGACAGCTGCTACTGGGTGGGCCTGTCCAGCCTATGCCTGGTCAGAGATCCTGTGGCTAGAGTGGAGATACATCAAAAGCTACACAAATGTGGCTTTCCCCCCCTTTGATGTATAGAAAAAAAGTTTTTAAAAATAACTATTAAAAGATATTTTTATTTTTAAAATCATGACCAAGACCCTGCATCAGGCACATAGCCACAATGTCATGGCTATGCTCGATTTCCCAATCTGACCACTGAAACCTACCTTAAAATCTAGGCAGCACTACAAAGGGTCACAAGGGATTGTTTCAGCAAGTGGAGTGTTGAAGGATGATACATTTGGCCCCTTCCTCCAGCAAGCAGTGATGCAATTCCTCCAAGGTCCTGTCACAACTGCTTCTTTCATCACCACTTGCTGATGGGAGGAGGCTGGAGTGCCCTGATCAGCAGTACTACACAACTTTTCAGTACCCTGCTCTCCAGTACTACACAACTCCATCCCTCTGTAGAGCTGCTTAGATTTTAAAGTTGCTTTCAGGGACATTTGCAGTCATGGAAATGATGTCACCGTCATAAATGTGAATAGAATAAAGTTACAAAGTTGTAGGCTTAATTTACAACATCGTAACTGTCTAACAGTATATCAGCCCATGCTTATGACATTGGATTCTAATCCTAGCTTTCCAGTGTTGTCAGTTGGAGGAGTTTCGGATGTGGCAGGCTGTGTAAATTTACAGCGCTTTATAAATAAAGGATCATCATCATCATCATCATCATCATCATCATCATCATCATCATCTCCCTGTATTTGCAAAAAGGAATTCTGTTGGGGAGCTGCAGCAGAGATAGATCTCGCTTGAGGGTCCCAAACAAATATGTTCTGCAAAGAAGGGCACAATTTGGACACTTCATTTCCTCCAGCCTGGAGCTGACCCAGGAAAATTATCTCCTATTATAACTGGCCAGTGCATGATAGGATAGCTCTTAATATGTCTGTAGCCCCGTCTCATCCCATTCTGCCTCCAGTCATTTAGGATTGTTATATCAATCCTCATAGAGAGGATAAACTGTCCCTCGGCCTGATGTACTGAACTGATGCACTATGTATAGTGTAGAAATGATAGTTGAAGGATTTCCTTTTTTAAACTATGCACAAACTGCACATCAACTATGTGGCTGATGAGCTTGGATGAATTCCTTCCTTTCAACTATCAATACTTTTTTCTAGTTTTTACCCATTACATTCTGCAATGCCAGCTCAGATATTTTTAAGTCCTCCAGACAAAGCAGCCCAGTTACATGGAGTACAACCATATGGAGGAAAAAACCACAAATCAATACCACCAGATTGATCCCTTTCCAGTAGCCATGTACTTATTGACAGATTGAGACTGCCACTCTCATGATTCATCTGCAACCAAAAAGCATTTGTTAAAGGGCTTGCACCAAATTCTAGCTGCCTTTAACCATGTGACTGGCTAAATCTGTCCATGGTAGGACGAGAGATTGCAAATAAAAATTGCCCACTTTGTTTCCATTGCTTGCATTTAGTTTATGGTGATAGTTTTTTGTTTTTATTGCATAGAAACTGAGGAAATAAATGTCATGGATGAATAAATGAATGAGTAAATAAATAAATTTCAATTGGTTAGGAACTATTGGATGGGAGTATGAATACAGACGATGTAATTTCACTAATGACTGTAATAGCCCTTAATATTGTACATCTTCTGAGAAATAAGAACACTTCGTAATTGCAGAGAATTTAATGAGGTCTGCCAGGATCAAAATAACTAAGTATAAAATGAAAAAAAGTGTAAAGACTGTGAAATGTATAGTCTGTATACATCTGTATATATATTCTGAGAGCTCTCCTCCCCCCAGCCTTTGGGGTCTTGCGGGGTTTCTGCCCCATGGGACTCTGAAGACAATGCCACCCCAGCAGCTGATGCTTTGGTATGTGCCTTCAAGTCTTTTCCAACTTATGGTGACCCTATCACAGAGTTTTCTTGGTAAGAGTTGTTCAGAGAGGGGTTTCTTTTTCCCTTCCTCTGAAGCTGAGACAGAATGACTTACCAAAAGTCACCCAGTGGACCGAGAGGGGATTCAAACCCTGGTCTCCAATTTTTAAACTTTTACACCACTCTGGCTTTTCTGTTGAGACTTTCTTGTTGTTCTTGTTGTTGTTGTGTGCCTTCAAGTCATTTCTGACTTATGACAGATAAGGTGAATCTGTTATCACCGGGGTTTCTTGGCAAGATTTGTTCAGAAGTGGTTTTGCCAGTGTGTCCTCTGAAGCTGAGGGGATGTGACCTGTCTAAGATCACTAAGTGGCTCACAGAGGCCAAGCAGGGTTTCAAACTCTGGTCTCCAGGGTCATAGTCCATTGCTCAAACTACTACACCACACTGGCTTTCTTGAAGCACTGTTGTTTTTGTGTGCCTTCAAGTTGTTTCTGACTTATGGTGACCCATGGGGCAAACATATCATGGGGTTTCCTTGGCCAGATTTGTTCACAAGAGGTTTGCCACTGCCTTCCCCTAAGGCTGAGAGCATGTGACTTGCCCAAAGTGACCCAGTGGATTTCATAGCGGACAGTCACAGTCCAATGCTCAAACCACTATGCCACACCAGCTTACCCCACAAGAAACTCCTGGAAAAGAGCTGGGCAGTGGCAGCAGAAATGAACACTTGTCTCTTAAGTGAAAAGTTGGATAGTGAGCCGCTAAAAACCTATCATTGGCCTGGTCTGGATGGGCATAAAGTATGCGCTGCGTGCATACTAGGGTTAGGAAGGGGCATCACTTCCTGACACCCCTAACCCTGGTATGAGCGGAATGTGCACAAAATGGCGGCCCCCGTTCCACACGGGGGCCGCCATGTTGACGTCGCGGACACGTAGCATCCGGACGTTGTGTGGTGGAAGTGACGCCATGAGTGCACGACTAGTGCCTCATGGTGCCACTTCCAGGGTGCAAAAAGAAGTGCCATTTTGGTGTTTCTTTTCGGCTGCGCCCAGAAATTGCGTGATTTGGCCGCTGTGGTTCCGGATGCAGCAATCGGCGCCACTGGAAGACCGCCGCTTTTAGGCGGTCTGTAACGCGCCTGAGACTCAAAGAACTTTAGCCTTTTTTTAATTTTGCCCCTTGTCTACTGCCAAGTTGTGCAGGCCTGATATATTTGTAGTTCTTGATATTGTAGTGTGAATTCTGTGTTTTAATATGTTTGTTGTTGTTGTGTGCCTCCAAGTCATTTCAAACCTATGACAACCTAAAGGTGAACCTATCCTGGGTTTTCTTGACAAGATTTGTTCAGAGGTTTTTTTTTACCAATGCCATCATGAGACTGTGTGACTTGCCCAAGGTCACCCAGTGGGTTTCATGGCCTGGCTGTCCAGAAAGGATTCCAAAAGGTCCTCCATTTTGAGCAGGTCTGTGAAGGATGGATTTAATATTTATATGAGTGACTTTTTTGTTTTGAGCTTTTATTTGGTCAAGTCCTTTACTTTTTTCCTTGCATGTTTTCCCCCCTGGAAGTCTCACCATTCTGCCCTCAGAAGTCCTGGCCCCCTGGCACTGGGTAACACCTGGTGAGGGAGAGCCACTGAGTCTCTAAAAATTTTACCACCACTGTTTTAGGAAATCTACCTAGCCTTTGTTTCCCTCCTTCCCCTGCTCAACATTTTCAAACTGCTTGGTACCAGGGCTCAGCCGAAAGAAACAAAAAATGTGGGGAAATACTAAGCTTTCTTAGTATTCACTGCTCCAAGTATTACTGAATAAGATATTATAGGATTACTGCTTTGTCTTTCCCCCCACCTTCAAAATCCTAAATGCTTGTAGCTGCAATCCAATTTCTTTTCTTTTTTATCTGAAGCACATATGGATTTCACCACTGTTAAACAGCATGGAGCAAATGTTCTTCTGTAGCTCTAATTAGGCAATGGCTTCCTTTTTCGTTAAATTCTTGATGACACCTTCTGGCCCCATTTTTCCTAACTACTTTTTCTTCTCTTTCCCTCCCTCTCTGTCTCTCCAAATTTTTCCATGACCAGGATATATTAGATTTATAGAAATTAAAAGCTGCATGTCCACTTAAATTCAACAGAGTTTCTATCTACACATGCATAGATAAGATTGCACTGTCCTGTTAGTCTTCCATTGTTGATGCCATCATTGTCATCATCTCTCCTTCATCCAAATTCTGATGATTATTAGCAACATTATTATGATTATAATTTTGGAGATGAAGTCCCCCTTGGACCTTTTAGCATAACTCAAGCAAAACATAATACCAGTAGATTTTTATTTAGTTTGCTGTAGAGTAGTGGAGAGTTTAAGTGTAGAGATGTTGTTTTCTTTGTAGAAAATCCTGTTTTCTATACAGATTTTTTTTCTGGAGAAAATACTATTTTACATGCAGGGACTTTATTTTCTGGATAGAAATATTGTTTTCTGTTATGTGTTCTTCATGCAGCATAACTTTCAAACTGCTAAGATTGCCAAGATCTCACCCATGTACAATACTCCATGCCAGAGTTTTCTGATGCTTAAGCAACACATTTAACTTAAAATATTGTCAAATGCTTTTTCCATCCCTACCATGGTATGTCTTACTTTTAGAAAGTAAGTATCTTTTTAGCCATTGCAATGCTCTCCACTTCTTTTCTACTGCATTTTCCTGTCCAGAAACAATGAAAATTTTGGATCCTGACATTTGGAGCTTATCCTATTAACAAATAAGCCAGTTTACCTCTTCTAACTTGAGTTCAGGATCTGGGATGCCCCTGGATGTTATCATACCTAAATCGCTTCCTGTCTAGCTGGGATGCAACTGCCTGGATGCGTTCCAGGTTGAAGCCTCACTCAGCCAGCACTTTTTCAAAATCGAGGAGCTTCCGACTTCAAAATTTGCCCAGCTGAGTGAGGCTCCGACCCGGGATGCATCCAGGTGGTGGCATCCTGGCTAGATAGGTGGTGATTTAGCTATGATAACTCTGGGGATGTCCCTTTATCGTGAATTCAAAGCAGAAGAGATAAGTTGGTTAGTTACTGGGATAAGCTCCATTTGTTTGGGAGGAAATGAACAATACATGGTGGTCTGGAGGCACTGTGAGGCTTTCTCGTTGTTTAAGATAGAAAATGTTTTCCCTAAACCATATCATCTGAGAAAAATAAGGTGGGCTAAATTACTTTCAAACTGTTCAGGTAAGTTTTGCACACCCCGCTTTTCAGGTAAATTTTATTTTGGTAAAAAGATGGCAAATCATTTCATAATTTCCTTTATAATACATTAAATTTTATCTTCATCATCTACCATGGAGATCCATTTTGATAATCTGACTTGACTTATTAACTGTTTTATCTTCTGTCAATACCTAGAGCTCATTGTGTTTGTGATATTGTGCATAACAGAATATCGTTTTTGTGTTCAGTCCTATTTAACTCCATGCCAGTGCTAATAGCAAGAAAATATCTGCAACTAAGTGACAACCAACCCAAGTATTTATATGTTTATTTTTTTGATCTCATATAACCTAAGGCAGAAAGAATGTTTTGCGTAACTGGAATTTCTACCTTCGGTACTGGAAAAAGAAACACAAGACAACAAAAGTAAATTTGATCCATTGAAAGATTTAATCTTACTTGCTGTGAGAGTCCAATTTACAGCACTGTTAGTCTATTTTTTCACTTTTTAAAAAAGATTCTTTTTATTACAGATTGAACAAATACAGTAAAATATATAGATACTAAAAATGAAAAAGATACAAAAATAAGAAAACTGAAAAAGAAGATAACTTTCCATCTTGCTCTCAGCAGAGATACACACTTTCTCTCTCTCACACACACACACAGTAATTCCAAACATTGCTCCTTACAATTTACAGTTTACACCAATTCTATCCTTTCTGTAACAAGCTCTTACAAATCATCAGAATTAAAAGATGACACATCATTTTCCTTTTCCCCGAAAAAGTCATTAAGGGGTTCCCATTCTTTAAGAAATATCACTAATGCCATTTTTCTAATCAAAGATGTCAGTTTATCCATCTCTGCAGAGTCTGTCAATATTCTTACTGCTGCTGTCATATATTGCAATAGTCTTCTGTGAGTCTGCACCAACTGTACATCCCATAAGCCTGAGTAGAGCAAACCAGTAACCAGTCATGGAATGCTATGTTGAGGACATGGGAAAGGAGGGATAAATATAAAAGCCAGAGACTTGTCAATAAAACAGTCAAGACAGTGTCAGTTAAAAATAGAATCATATAGAAAAAGAGATTGGGACAGGTAGAAATAGAGTCTAGTGCTCACCCTGAGGCCCAAATACCACATCAAGGAAGAGGTATTGGGGGTAAAGGGGCATGGTGAGTGATAGGAGCCGAAGTGTTATACCTGTGGGACCAGTCTGGATAGGGATTCCATCATAGGGACACTACTGGAAATGTAACTGGAGATAGTAATCCAAGCAGTAGGAAATCTATTCCTCTTTATATAATTCTGCCTCTTCATCCAAAGTTGGCTTCAAGTATTTGAGGGAGAAGGAACTTGAACAAGAAGCTGTTAAGCACCCCATCCCCATGCGTCACCTCAGTTCCTCCTCTTAGCTATTACTCCTGCTCAGTCACTTCTCCAGTTCATCTGAGCGCTATAGTCATCTCTGCCTTGTATCTTGGGTAGCCTGAAGCCACTCTGTCAGGAGTGTAATAAACTCACTCTGGGTTTTATTCCAGATGTTAAAGGAACTATCTAAGTAGCTGAACATATTTTAAGCATGGGGTCGGCATCTTAGATAGTTCTTTTAAGGTCCAGAATAAAATCAAATTCAAATAGATTCACCATATCCCTGACATGGAAGCCATTGGGTACTCCTCTGAAGATAGGAATGCAGAGAATATTTGTAGAATGTTCACCATCCAAGAGAAAGGGTGTCTCAATATAGCAAGATACCTTGTTGTGTAAAAAATAAATAAAATAAAATCTGGCAACCACACAAGATTTTTCACCTGCCGCATCAAAGCCAACCATTTCTTCCCCTCAGTTTCCTGCAATTTGTATGAGGCCTATGTGAAAAATTGGTATTTTCCCACTTTGTAAAGCAAAGCATGCACAGCAAGAACAGAAGACTGGCTGATTGATCAAAAGGATCCAAACAACTCATCCTGAGTTGTTGTTGTTAAAAGTCCATGCAACAAGACAGTGACAGGCATAATCTGCACAAAAATCATTGGGAAACAGTTGGTTTCCCCATGTAAATATTTCACAGAAATGTGATCCTCTCCTCAGCCAAAAAGAAATAAAATACTGAAGGTTTTTGTGTTCTCCCCCATGAAAATAAACTAACAAGGATTCCTATGCCTACTGCTCAGAGGAAGAAAGAGGGGAGTGGAGTGGAGCCTTATACTACTCTCCTTTTGTGTTTCCACTACTCCTTCCTTGGGCAAGAATGAGAAGTAGACCCAAGGAGCTCTGAAGATTGATTAGGGCCCAGCCTGAAGTATGAACCCCATCAGCCACTCCGTCATGCTAGGCTTCAACTGCATAGCCCCATACTAAATTCTTGGTCATGCCAGAGGCAGAGAATGTTGAGAACGGACTGTTACAAATTGTAATTGTTGCTCTGATGACTTCAAGTGCTTGAACTGTGACTTTATATGGGCAAGTCTTTAAAGCAACAGTTTTTCTCTTTTGAACTCTTGTTGCTTGAAAGCAATATTTGCCCCCCTTTTTAGAAGAAAAAAAACATTGTGAGGTAAAAAAAAATTGTAAACAATGAATAGCAAAGGGTCATATTAATCTCCAGCGACTTCTCCTTTGCACATCCTAAAATGGCTGAAGTGACATGTGCACAAAGCAAAAAATTAAATAAAAAAAGGAATATAAAGAAACAGGATAGATTCAATCAAGGCAGCCCTTGAGTCTGCAAGATCTGAGCAGGGCTTTTGCCAACAGGAAGATCTGGAGGTCTCTCATTCATATAGGTTGAAACCGACTCGATGGCAATTAACAACAACATATGCTAAAGGAAAAAAAAATGTCCAATTTGTCAATTTAAAAAGCCTTAAGTTGAAGTTTGAGCATGCTGTTATAGCCAATATTTGTATTTGACTGTTGCATTGTCATGTGGGCAAAAATTCAATAGCTTCCCAGCCCAAGGAATTTTGCATATCATTTTCAGTGTACCGGCAATAATTCTAAACTCTAAATCTACCACAGAGTCAACATTTTCTAAGGAGCTTTTGTTTCCATATGTGTGTATTACCTGCCTAATATTTCTCCTTTAAGGACTGCTGCTTTAGCAGAAGGCTGCCAGCATAGCAAAGAATATAGTAATGATGCTGATGGTGAATGGGGGTGACTGAAATCTGGTGATATTGAGGGCTAGATGAGTCCCTTCTGACAAGAAACTTTAGGATGCATGATGTTTTAATTTGCATTCCAATGAGATAATCCCCAATTTTGAGGGAGGAATAAAAAGCTCTCCATGAAGTTGGCTATGTTTTTATTTAGATGCTATCTGGGGCCACTGGTGAGTTCCAATATAATTTGCAATGATAGGAGCTTGGCCAAGCAAAATGCTTTGATTGAACAGACCCAGTGTGTGATTGAAGCTCTGTTGTGGAGATAACTGTTAGCGAGTTCCTATTATGCTTTGTAGTAAATGGGAAAGCTATCAAATGATTTTCTGTTACTCTGTACAGGTTTTAATTAGAAGGCTGCCCAGTGCTCAAAGCCAGGAATTTCAGAGCTGGGGAAATGAGCAAAACACAGCATAAAATTGCCCCATTCAATCTTTCATCTGCCTCCTCCTTCAAAGAGAGATGTTCAGAAGTGAGAGAAATCCTAAGGATACTAAAGTTTCTTTAGAGGTGGTAGAATTCAAAGACATAGCCATGTTAGTCTGGAACAGTATGCAAAGGGCGCTTGTAGCACCTTTTGAGACTGAGAGAAAGAAAGTTGGTAGCAAAAGTCTCAACATTGCTACTAGATCCCTTTGATTAAAATTTATTTAGTTAAATTTCATGTAATAATAATAATAATAATAATAATAAACTGTTTATTTGTATCCCGCTTTTCCTTTGCAGATCAATGTTCACAGTTAGTAAAACCAAGCTGCAAAGAAGATCATCCATTGAAAGGATCCCCCCCCCCGCTTCCCAGGAAATGAGCATCTAGGCACAAAAAAGAGTGAAAGTATATCATTTTTCAGGGATACCAAGAATGCATGCCATTGTTGACCTCAATGGGAGTGGGGAACAGCTAGCCGCTGCAATGGAAGTTGGCTGGACCAACGTCACTGCCACTGCTATTCTAAGGGTAAAGGTTTCCCCTTTGACAAGTTTGTCTAGTTGTGTCTGACTGTATGGAGTGGTGCTCATCTCCGTTGCTAAGTCGAGGGAGCCAGCATGGTCAAAAATGACTCCATGGTCATATGGCCAGCATGGCTGCACAGAACGTTGTTACCTTCCCACTGAAGTGGTATCTATTTATCTACTTGCACTTTTACATGCTTTTGAACTGCTAGGTTAGCAGAAGCTGGGACTGCGTCTCAATGTGCTGACCTGCCCACCTTGCGATCATCAGTCAGCATATTATTCACTAAGCCATATGTCCCTTCATTCTAATAATACCAAGCTGTAAATGAGAAGGGTGATTTCAGGCAGGTTGACTCTGCTTTAACTACCATGGCTCAATGCTAGCAATTATGGGAATTGTAGTTTTGTGAGATATTCAGCCTTCTTTCTCAGTGAACTCTGCTGCCACAAGAAACTACATTTCCCAGAATTCCCTAGCATTGAGCCATGGCAATTAAAGTAGTGCCAACGTGGATTGTTTCTGGAAAGCAGATGCAGCCATAGTCAAAGAGGAATGCAGAAAGATTGTATTGGTAGCCAGAAAGAAAGAAGAATCAATGGATGACAGACAAAATGCTTCAAACAGTAAAGGACAGATGACAAGCAAAAGAAAAGGGAGATAAGAAAAGGACAAAGGACAAAGAAAATTACTATAATAATATCTTCAGCAAAGTAGAAAACAACAGCTAAAAGAAGAAGAAAAAGAGACATCTTCCTCAAGATCCATGATATCAAAGGAAAATTCAAACCAAGGATTTTATGCTCTATGATTAGCAGAGGAACATAATACACAATCAAGATAAAATAAAAAGATGATGAGAAAAATACACACAAGAATTATATAAAAGAGATGAATTGATGAATGTTACATGGAAGAAAAGTATGAAGAACCACAAATTTTGGGAAATGAAGTGAAAGTTTCACTCAGAGAAAGTGGAAAGAATAAATCACCTGGAACAGATGATATAACAATAAAATGGCTACAGTCTACAGAGATAGAACTGACCTTAGTTTTAACTAAAATTTCCAACAAATGTGGAAAATTAATAGTCCACAGAAAAACAATCCCTACACCCAAGAAAGAGGACACTAGAGATTGTAGTAACCACAGCACCACTGCATTAATCTCCCATGCATGGTCAAAATTCAATCAAAAAACCATAACGATATGGCTGAGTACATAAAATACAGTATACAGTATGTAATATAGCTGTAAATAAACCATATGAAATGAAAAAAAATCTACACAAAAATTGCCTACCATATAGGAAAGGAAGAAGCACTAGGGATCACATTGCACACATATGCAGGATAATGAAATGTATCAGAGAATTCCAGAAGAAATTCAGCATATGTTTTGATTGCATCAATCATGAAGCATGATGGATTGCTTTAAAAGAATTAGGTGTGCACTACATTTGATTGTCCTGACGCATAAACTATACTCAGGACAAATACAGAATATGGAGAAACAGAATGGTTCGCAATTGGAAAGGAAGTCAGTCAAGGCTGCATTGTATCACACTGTCTGTTCAACTTGTATGCCTCATACAAAGAGCAGGGCTGCATCTGCACTGCAAGAATAAGGCAGTTTGACATGGTTTTAACTGTAATGGCTCCATCCTATTGTCTTGGTTCACCAAATACTCATACAAGTTGGCAGGAAGTGAACCATCAAGTGATAATGCTTGCTTGCTGTTCACCGCTATGATCTTTGGAATAGCGGTATATAAATAAAACAAATTATTATTATTATTATTATTAAATTACCAGCCACTAGAAAGTATCCTTGCCTGTGGGAGTCCATTATGAGAAAGGCAGTCCAAATCAAAGGAGGCAACAAAAAATCAAGGTTACATGGTCCAAGGGTTGAAGAAGCCAGGAAGTCAAAAGTATGAAATGCAGGAATCTGGAAACAGGTATCAGGGACAGAAATGCTGGCCAGGAATCAAATGAGCTGCTTCCAGCATTTGCCTTAGGAAAACTCAGTTCTTAAATGGCCTGATCAGAGCTTTCTTGTTGCTGCTTGGTCCACAGCCTGGCTGAGTCAAGCCTCATCTTGTGTAAATATCATCATTAGTTTAGCCTCCAACTATTCCAAGCTAACTTCTTATTTCCTTAGTCCTGGCATATATGTGTGAGTGAATGTGGATTGTTGTGTGATTTCCGCCCTTAATAAAAGATACGCTTCATCCAGAGAAATCTGCCTCTGCAATATTCCTTTGATCTCTTTTCTCTTAGTATACATAAGGGAAATGGTCTCGAGGGTCCTTGTAGCCGACCCAGTACATTGAGCTAAATAAAATTCCCCTAGAGAGACTCTTGGCTACAATAGACACAATCAAGGAGAACATGGCACTAAATCTGCAAGACTGAGCAGAACTGTTGAGAATAGGAAGTCTTGGAGGTGTCTCAGTCACAGACTTCCTATGAGTCAGGGCTGACTTGAGCGCAGTTAATAACAACAACAATAATGAATCCAAAGGGCTGCATCATCCCCCCATTTCATTTTAATCATGCATTTGTTATTAGAGCTTATTAGCTCAAGGAATATAAGTGGTTCTTTCTGTCCACACAATTTATGTAAGTGAAACAACAAATTATGAAAAACTACTGCCATCTGAGATGTGGCACTGGAGGTGAAAAGGCTTGCACAGAAGAAATTTTGGTATATACAAGCCTCTACGGCTATATTTCCAGTGTCGTTTCCCTTTTGCTCCTGTAAAAATATATCCATGTGGACAGACAGGAGGCACATGCTCTTGGCATATTAGAAAAGTATTCAAGATTCCTTTAGTAGATGCCTCCATGGTTTACTAGTTCCATTTCCCACAACACTGGGTGCCAGAGTCAGGGAGGAAAAAAATGAGGTTTAAGAGAGCAGAAAATGATCTTTATGACAAAGCAGGAGCAAACTGCAAATTGAACGAAATGTGCATCATGCTAGTAATAGAATGAAATTATTTGGAAGAAATCTATGGTGGAATCCATTTTTCACAGACGCATACAAAAAGTCATTGCTACTGAGTAGGTGGGAAACTCCTGTCAAAGTGAAATGATTGTATCAGGAAATTCAGCGGCTACAGGGAGTTAGCAGCTTGAATAATGGTCCATATAGTATCATACTGTAATTATAGCATCCTTTCTCCAATCTAACACTATGAGCTTGGAAAAACTCTGGCTCTTCACTGTGTTAGCTTGCATTTGTTCATTCACATTATGTTAACAAGGGGGTTGTCCTTTGGGTATACTGCTTTTCCTCCCTAATGCATCCTCCTTTTGATTAAATTGTAAGTCTGTGTACTGTCTTCTTTTTTTAAATCTTTGTATTGTGCCTGAATGTTTTAGGCACTATTCTTGTCACTGTCAATAAAAAATGACAATGGGAAGTAAATTGTCTCAGCCAAACTTAAAGTTTTCACAAGGGAACATTCCTCTCAGAGTGAGAGTGGGGGAATCAAAATCCAGTCACATTGAAAATTGGAGGCTATTCTTTGATAGGGTTTTTTTTTTTGTGGAGAGAGGGATACATTTTGCTGCCAGGTTTATTGGCGGAACAGCACTACCATCTTATTTTTTCCCCTTTGCAACAGCAGCATGATTCCTTTTCTTGCAGTAGCGCAGTTAGCACGTCCCCCATCATGCTCAATTATAATATCATTTCATGTGTTGCAGGGATACAATGGTAACTGTCACAAAAAACAGGGCAGCTCTCATGGATACCTCACTCCCTTTCCCCCGCTTATAACAGTTTGTTGCAATGCTACGTAGAGGGCACTATAGGGAGAAGAAAATGGCAGCTGGAACATCCCAGGAGGAAGTCTGCTGTTACATCCTAATGGCAGCATCTATAATAGGAATGCAACCTACTATCATCCTCCTTTGATAAAAATGAGCACTGGATAAAGTTGGTGTTGAGTTCTGTGGCTCTTCAGGAAAGAATCTGAAAAATGTCTTCTAATTCAAAAAATGAATTAGTTTGAGTGTTGAATTGGGACTCTGGGAGACCATGGTTTGAATCTCGACCCAGCCATGAAACCTACATGTGCAAGTCACACTTTCTCAGCCTCAGAAGAATGCAATGGCAAACCTCCGCTGAACAAATTTTGCCAAGAAAACCCCCTGATAGGTTCAGCTTAGGGTCACCATAACTTGCAGAAAATAACAGCAACAAGCAAGATAAATGTGCTCCCTGGGCAGACAAATTTTCCAGTTTTCTTTTCTCCCACATCTCACCTTTTCTCACCCTGTCTTTAAAGAAATTTGTCATTTTTGATAAATTGTTTTTTATATCCGGAACTGAGATAAAATTAATACAACTGAAGAAGATATTTGGTATTTGTACTACATAGTCGAAACGGCTCTATAACTCCGGAGGTAGCCGTCTGCTACTTGTGCCATTCCATTACCTTGCTTTCCACCTGATTGGAAGTATTATATTTCCCCCCTCACACTGACTGCCATGGATTAACCATTTGAGAAGAGGATATACAGTATTTCCATTTTACCACTCCATGCAATTTACAGTACAATTCCTGAGAGGTGATCTATTTTGGACTTAGAACCAACAACTTCATTGTTTTCCACCAGTATGGTAAATAGACATTCTGTTGTCCCCTGATACTTGTTGAATGACACATGCGTTTGTAATAGCGTAACAAAATAACCAAAACTATACAAAATCAACCTTAATCTAAACACACAGCAAGTGAAGTCATAACATGCTGGACAGGGTGTGTGAGAATTTCCACTTCTGTTTGAGCCAAGGTGAGATTTGGAGTGGCCACCAGGAACTTATGTGTTCTTGGAAGAACTATACATAGGACCAGTGTAAATCAAAAAATGGAAAAAGCAGCTCCAACCATGTTAAGATCCCTATTGCTGGAAGATTAGAAGGTGATGTTTTAGAATTAAGTGGCACAATTAATGGTGAACTTTTTCAGGAAGGCACTGCATTTGCCTCATTTGTGGACTAAGGGGTTCGACAGACCGCCCCGAAAGGGCAGGCTCGAACTGTCCAATTTTGCTTTCAAGGGTGGTTGCAGCAGCCAAACCGTGTGGCCTCCCTCCGCAGCAAAGAGAACCCGCTGAAAGTGGGTTGTTTTTGTGCCGTGCAGCTGCTGCCATGAGTGTGCCATTGGCACACTGTGGTATGTTGATAACACAAGCGTGACGCCATGACATGTGTATGCTGCACCGCACTTGTGTCATCATGGCAGCCCCCAGTATAGACGGGGGCTGCCGTGCACTAGGATTTGGGAGTGTGCGGCCACTGTGTGCTCCCAAACCCTAGAATTGGCTTTGTGCTCGTTTGTATTAGGCCTAAATTTTGGCAAACATGAGTTGCTGCCACATTGCAGAATTAATTCGGTTAGACTGAATTAACTTTAACTGCCGTGGCTCAGTGCTATGGAATTCTGGGATTTGTAGTTTTGTGAGCTGTTTAGCCTTCTCTGTCAGAGACCTTCAGTACCATAACAAACTACAAATCCCAAGGCAGTTAAAGTGGTGTCAAACTGCATTAATTCTGCAGTGTGACAGCAGCATTTTTAGGCAATAGAGCATTTTGTGTTGTGTGTGTCAATGCATATGTGGACAGCTGAGCATGGTGGAGCACAAGATGATTCATATAACAATTGTGAACTTTTTCATTACTATTTTTACATCATTTTTGTACTAAATCATAATTCAAATGATGGCTGTCTCTAATGTGAAGGTTGTACTTTTCATATTTATTGGCTGATAATTTTTATATTTTGTTTCTTAGGTGTGGACAAATCATTAATGATGTGTTTAAGATATGTTGTCTGTACATCCTTCCATCTCCACATATCTGGTAGGTAGACGATGCAAATGACAGATGTAACAAACAAATAAACTAACAGATTTTGTTCACATGAAACTGTGATTGCATGGCATTCCTTTGAAATATAAAAATAAGCAAACAACTCTTGGATGTTAACTGAGTACAATACTGTTTTTCTCAAGGATACACGCTATGGGGAATTTACACCTACATATTGTATCACTCTGACGTATAACTACATTTATCTGAAATGGAAGGCAATATAAGATTTTGAATTGGTTGGTAAGTGTTACACACACACAAATGGAAATGAACATAGTGCTAACCTTGGGAAAGAGCAAGAATGCAATCATTTCCAAAGTCACTTCAGCAACAGCCAGAGTAATAGACTTTTTACTTATTCACCTCATTGTTTGAATACACACCAAATTCAATTATGCCCTTTAGATATAACCTTTAATATATATACTGTTTTGGGGGGTTAGGTGCTGACATTTGCCTGGCTTCCTCAATATGATTTCACAAGTGTTAAAAAAGGGAAAGATCTGAGAATTTTTAACCTTGCACTGATAGAAAATAATTACTGTATTAATCTAGTTTTGGGGTTAAATGCCATCCAAGACAGCCATAAAAATAAAATATCTGGGGGATTGTATCAAGTGTGATACTGTATCCAAGAGAAACCATCATACCTGCACTGGGAATTTCTTTTTTCATTAAAGCATTATAGTTGTGAAGACATCACAGTAAAACTTTGTAATATAAAGTACACAACCTCTACAAGAATGGTGTGAGGATATGACTGATCCCACCTTCTAAAAAATCATAAAGTTTTATAGTATACCTACAAATCAAGATAGGGATACATATCCTGACTTGATTAATCTTCATGTGGTAAATGAGAAAATGTGTGTGGGTTTTTTTAAATCAAAATTGAAGAGATTTTACATACTTTTCAGGTGGATTTTTAGGCATAGTTGCAAATGTGCACAATATGAAACTATGATATATCATACCTTGTTGCATGGACTTTTAAAAAGTTGTAGTGTGGGATGTTTTTTTGCCTAATGCAGTTTAGAGTGGGACATTGGGAATTCTCAGCCAGAGAGCTCTTGGACCTCACTAAACTACAAGCCTCAGAATTCCTCAGGATATTGCCATGGCAGGTACAGTGGCGTTTTTGAAATGCAGTGTGATAAAGAAATCGGTATTTGGAAGCTACTGACAAACAAAATGCTTAGCCACTAAAGTATTTATTTTTGTGGCTGTGGCAGACTGACATGGGTACCTTTTTTGAAATCTTTGCAAGTAGTTGTGTCCACATGGGCCACAATACTCCCGGAGCAACCAGTGGCTAATAAAAACATGAAAAGTAAAATAAGCAGTGCAGCCTCAAGAATCCACAGTTGTGATTAAACATAACAATTTCTCATTCCCCACAGATAATCCCTGCAGACTCCACTCTCTAGGGTGTTTGCCATGGTTTCCAAGATGAAAAAAAATCATTCTAGATCATAGGAACCCATTCCTTGACAAAGGTGGTGAAGTTGTCATCTTATTGCAAGGCCAGTAATATATTTGGCAAATATAACTCCCAATATTTGTAAGTATTCTGCTCATTGGGGTTCTCTCCAGCTGTTTTTTTTTTAAATAAAATATTCGTCATGCCCTGTGAAATGTTGTTTGAATTTATGATGTCTCTTATGTTCTGTGTTGGGAGCCTGCAAATTGCATTTTTTGTGGTGTGTGTAGGGGAGTTCTTCCCACTATAGGCTCCTAAATGTCACTGAATGTGATTCTAAGGGTCAAAGCATATATGCAGCATATATAAGTTGACCTCATGTATAAATCAAGGGTTTGGGGCCAAAATTATGGATTTTGATATGACTTGTGCATAAATCAAGGGTTAAATTTAATGGTGTGTGACAAACGATTTAAAGGATGGAGCAAAGGAAAACAATGCCAAAGAACTTACAAACTTCCAGCAGGCATAACTAAAGGCTGGAAGAATGAAAGAGTGTGTGTGTGTGTGTGTGTGTGTGTGTGTGTCAGTGCTTGTAATGCACTGTACTTTGACTCTTATAAAAAAAGGAACAGTTCTTTTTTGATAAGAGTCAAAGTACAGCACAGTAGACCCTTGTTATACACTGGGGTTTGGTTCCAAGATCCCCCGTGTATAACAAAATCCGTGTATGCTCAAGTCCCATTAAATATAATGACATGGCAAAATGGTGTCCCTTATAAAAAATGGAAAATCAAGGTTTGATATTTGAAATGTATACTTTTTTTGAACATTTTCAAACCGTGGATGCTTGAGTCCATGTGTAAAAAATCAGTGTATAAGAAGGGCCGACTGTACTTACATTGACCTGTGGATAAGTCAATTCACGTTTTGGGGTAAATTTTTTGAATAAAATTTCTAGACTTATACATAAGTATATACAGTAAATAAAAACAATGTGCAGGTATCTTATAGTGGCACACACTATATATACAGTTTATACACTCACATATGTAGCTTTGTCCTCTTCTGGAAAAAATCTTAAAGGTGCCATTGTTTGCATAAGTGAAGCTAATAAAATTAATGGTGTGCCTGAAGAACTAATTTGACTGCCTTAATTATATGTGTTTGAAGCTATTTACCTTTCTGGTACATGTGTCCTTTTTCTATATATGTAGTTGCTGTTATCCATAAATTGTGATCTGGATTGTAGAAACAAGAACACCATATGGACCTGTGCATAAGAATGTAATCATTTTGGTGTTTATCTCCAATCAGTTCTTTCATTGCAGCTAATCTCCATAGGCTGAGAGGAGATGCATGAACAAGGGTGTGCTATGAGGAGATAACTGGAAAAGAATAGAAATGAAAGGCAAGAAAGGAGTTTCTCTTTTGCAGTGAGATTGACTTCAAGTTCTTCCTTTATTTGTGTGGAAGAAAGAAAGTAACATGATATTGTATTGAATGTAGTTTTATTGCTGTAAACCGCCCTGATGTTTCGAAAGGCGGTATATAAATAAAGTTTTTATTATTATTATTTATATCCTAAACTCATACTTATCTAGTGGACAGAGAGAGTCCCACTGAAACTTAGATCTGGGTGGATACAAAAACTATTGCTTAGCTGTGAGAGTGGTTGCAAATTTACCTGTTGCAGCCACAGCAACAGATATTTAGACCACAATGTAGTCTAATGCGTTCCATAGGGACCACTGTGACTATGGAAAACTGCCCAACCCCTAATGTAAAGAGCCAACGATAACTTTAGTAGGGTAGCCACCGACTCCACATACACGACACATGACATCACCAAAAAGCAGATAGAATGCAAGGCCAAGTTGTATTTAAGTCACCATCTTTCCTTGTAAACAAGATGAATTCCTCCTACTGCGGCTTCCTGCCATGCCATTAATAAGTAGTGTGGAGCAGCTGTTGGCATCTGAGAGGAGGACGCATCAAACAATATGTATTTCAATTGCTCTATCTTCCTTTCCATGCATGCTGCTATGACAGCTTTTCTGGGTAAACAAGTCACTTCTTCACTCAAGCCAGCCAAAGAATGAGCAGGAAATGCTCCCTGAGCAAATTATGGTAAGTGTAGTCCCCCAAATTAACTTTTTTTCAAACTCTGCTATTACAGTATTAAAGTTTTAAGAACACTGAGCTGAGCTACTATTTGTCATGCTGAATGCTACATGGCTCACAGTACGCTGTACATCCCTGCCCTATTTGCAGATACCGGGGATTAAACCTGAGACCTTCTGTATGTAAATTGTGAACTTTGCCTCCAAACTATGTGGCCAGCTCCACTCAGGTTGCCTATTTAGGGACACTGAAGCATCTATGTTCCACTCCTCCATCTGATATACAAATACAATACTGACAAGTCAGGTCATCTTCATCTGACTAGTCTGTCTTCCCTTGCTCAATATGTATTTCAGCTCCCCTATCTTGCTTTCTGTGCATGTTCAAAGGCCACTGTTATTGCAGCTCCTATCAACTAACAGCTCACTTCTGCAGTGAGATGAGTGGGAGAACAAGCAGAAAATTATATACATTTTTTTCCTGTTGTGCTCCTTCTGGAATACTAATAAGGTGAAGCTGACAAGAGTTACCAGCATACTCTGGTTGCTAATGAATTCCTATAATGCATTATGTACCTGAGCTCTAAAGAAAAGGATAAGCAGATGAGCTGAAAATCCAGTTTCCAAGGAGACAGCCTTGGAAACATGTAAGAAATTTTTAACTAGGTATCATCGGCCTCCATACCCTGGCATCTCAATGGTTCCCTTCTGGTCTTTTTAAAAGCAGCAGTAAAGAAAACAATATCTAAAGACTGTTATGCCCTTAGGGACGTATTCCAAGCCATAGGACTGTACAATTTTCTTGGATTTACCCCCAATTTTTATATGGCTTCAGGGAGGGCATAAGCTGCTCAGTGTTCAGAAGTAACATAAAATTTGCCAGATGGGTACTTACTGAATATCACATAGGCCAACAAGAGTTAGCAGTGTACATATTGTCATGCATTCAGCTTACTAAGCTATCTCCACTTGCTTCCCTTTGTATTCTCTCTGTTGCATGCCCATCCATGTGATAGTAGGCCCCATGTAACTTTCTTCTCCTTTCATTTTCTGAATATGGTTTCTTCTGTCATGTTACATGTCAGGACGCAAGAATCTGCCAAATTTAATTGTACAAGGTTGTTGTTTTTAGCACTGAACTTCTTCCAAGCTAGGATTCCACTCTTTGTTGGAATTTGGTCTTCTTCTTCTTACTGCAAGTCTTTATGGAATTTTTACATATTTCTGTGTATATTTTAAAACTGGACATATGGCTTTTTCTTTTTTTTTTTGCAAATTTGCAAAATATGCACATTTTCTAGTGCTTTTGTTTTTTGATTGTTGAATTTTATCACAAGCCCCAAAATGTATAGATTTCCAATTGATATTTGTGTCTGTCTTCAGGTCTTGGACTTTCACTGAAACATGAAGGCACCAAATTTCTCATCAATTTGTCCAGTAGCCTTGTCACCATCTTCTTAGAAAGAACAACCATCCATATATACTTGACTGTAAGTCGACCTCACGTATAAGCCAAGGGCAGATTTTGGGGCCAAAATTATGCATTTTGATACGACCCATGGATAAGTTGAGGGTAAAACCTAGGGGCATATAATAAAGGATCTAAAGGATGAAACAGAGGAAAACATTGCCAAAGAATTTAACAAAATTCCAGCAGGCATAATTTTTGGGCTAAAGGATGGATGGATGAAAAAGTAGAGGTGGATCAGTGCTTCCAGGGCAGATTAAACTCTTGCCTTTCACCATATGTGTGTGTGTGTGTGTAGATAGATAGATAGATAGATAGAATTAAAATACAGTACCTTACATTGACCCTTGGATAAGTCGACTCGGCTTTTTTGGGTCAATTTTTTAACCTAAATTTCTAGACTTAAACATGAGTATGTACAGTAATTCTCTCCATTGAAATCTTTCTTAACAATGCACTTTTCTGGAATACTGTCAGCACACTCAGTTCTTCATGTTATGTACAATTACATGCTGTAGTTAAGTGCCTTCAAATTGACTCTGACTCATGGTGTTTTCTGGCAAGATTTACTCAGAAGAGGTTTACCATTTCCTTCCTTTTAGACTGAAAGAGTGTGAGTTTCCCATGGTAGCCTATGACCAAGCAGGGATTCAAACCTTGGTCTTCCAGAGTCCTATTCTAACACTCAAACCACTGCAACATGTTGGATAAAACAATTAGCAATCTGCTGCTTTCATCATTTCAGTTTTCTTTTTTTAACTACTATCTCAAGTCTGCAGAAGTGACCTATGAAGTTGAAGATAGACCACCAAGTGGAGGGTAGCTCACCATCTCAATGTAGCCAAAATTCTGGTTGGTAGGCTGCTTTGTTGGCATAGTACACGATATATGGAAAGGCTACCCCATTATGAAGGCAGTGCACCTCAATCACTTTTGAGTGAGTAAGTGAGTGGATGAGTGAGTGTACATGCATGCAATGTAATGAAGGTGCCTTCAAGTCACCCATCAACTTATGACAATCTCATAATTTCATAGAATTTTCTTAGGCAAGGGGTACACAGAGATAATTGGCCATTGCCCTGCTCTGAAATATAGCCTCATGCTCCTGGTACTATTTGGCAGCCTTTCTTCAAAATACTAAGCAATCCTGACACTGCTTAGCTTCCAAAATCAGATGGGATCCAGTGTTTTCAGAGTATTAAGTCGGGCAAATGCACGTGCTGCTCACATTATATATTCTGGCCACCACTGCATTTATTAAAAGCCACCCAACTGAGAGCAGTGAACTATTTATTTTGTAGAAACAGAAAATGCAGTACAAATACATAGAGAAGATGTTTATTAGAAGAATAACTATCCTGCTATTTGTTTGATTAATTCTGAATAAAGAATACATTTTCAAAATGGGAATAGTTTAATGCTGAACTATGCCAAATTATTATAGCACAATACTTATGTTGCTTGACACTATAAGAATGTTTGATTCTGTCTCCTTTAAAGCTCTTATATAGTTCGCAGCCATATCTATTTAAGAGTTGTAGCGTGAAAGAGGACAGAACTGTAGCTGACTTCCTAATGCAATCCATTCTTTTGTACGCTAGTCTAAATCTAATTACTAGTTCCAACTAGAGTAGACCCATTAAATCAACTTAACTTAAATAGGTTTTGACTTAATGTTTCAAAAAATAAGTCAGTGGGTCTTCTCTAGCTGGGAATAGAATAGATTTAAAATGATTTGCTACTGAGATAAATATATTATTTAGAATGATATCCTATTGATTTGCTCATATGAAACTTTATGGAATACACCATTGGTCCATAAAGTTCAGTACTACTTATTCTGACCAATAGTAATCCCCCCTGGTCTTGGCCAGGGATGCTCTCAGAAATCCTTTTTCCAGAGATTCATGACTGAATGTGGGACATTCTGTATACATCACTATTTCTTTATGAAATTTGCTTCCACATAAGTATCATTAGTATCATAACCTTGCACCTCAAGCTTACAAACACAGCAAAAAGGAATGATTCATATATGAAACTTGTTTCTTAGAGTAATTGAAAAGCAATATAAACCCAGGATATATGAAAACTCATAAACTACACACTAACTGCAATGCCACCTGCATGCATCTGAGGCCCTTCCACTGCTCCCAGGACCCTCAGAAGTATAGTCAGTACTAACAAGAGAAAGATCTTCTCTGCTGTGAGATGCCCAGTTTGTAGAATGTCTTGCACTCAAGTAGCCTTTTTGTTGAGTCACCATTCTGCAGTTTTCTTCTTCTTCTTTTTTTCTCAGTAGGACTTTGGCCTGTTCAGTGTGCAGATATTCTTTTTTGCTCTTGTACATGGGGGAAGGTACTATTATTCTGATTCTGTATTATGGTAGTTCTAGTATGTTATGGAAAATTAGAGAGAACAGATTGGGAGAAACGAGGATTTGGTAAAGCAGGAATGGGATGCCTGTGAGATACCCACATTCCTATTTTGTGTCCCTCAATATGTCCCCAAGGTTTTAGAATTGGTGGCAGTGGCTCTTTTGATCCGTGCTACTAATATTATTCTTCCCTGACTTTAACTTATGGTAGGAAAGTTAATTTTCTGCAGTCTCTCTTAGGGTTCCATGATCTAAAGGGGACAGTGTAACAACTCGCTACAACAGAGAGAGCCAATTTTGGTATCAACTATAGCAGCAATTGTTCAGCCATTTGGACACAATTATATACAAGTAAAGCAGACCTATGGGATGTGTAAATACCCTGAAGGCACCAGATCCTATCTGCTCTTGGAAGATAAGCAGGGTCAGATGCTGCTAGTACTGTGGTGGGAGACCACGAACACATAACGGGCTATTTTCCAGCGGTACTGGGAAATTTCCTCTGGGTATTCCTTGTCTAAGAAACTCCAATGAAATTCACCATAAATCAACAGGCAACATACATACATACACAAGGCAGCTCTAAACTTCATTGCAAGAGAGGACTGAAATGCAAAGCTTGCCTTCTTTGCCAGAGACTGTTTGAGTGCATTTTCCTTGGGGCAGAACATAATAACAACTTTCTCCCAGTATTATGTTATCCCACTTTCTTTTACTCTTTTTTGTGTAAACCCCAGCAGACTAGTCTTCAGTACCTCAGAAAAATTCACTACTGCAGCCAGCCCTCTAACCACTCACAGCTTGAAAATATTTCAAAGAAGATACAAATTCCAAAAAGCAAACTTTGATTTTGCTACTGTTTTTACTATATCATTGTGTTTAATGGAACTTGAGCACCAATGGATTTTGGTATCCATTGGCGAGGGGGGGGGGGCTGGAACCAAAGCCCGGGGGATACCAAAAGCCCAAATACACAGTCAGTCCTCACAACTATATGGTCCCAACAAAAGGATGCAGGTTGTTGTGGTTGTCATTCTTGTTACTTTTACATAGTTCGTATCTACCTCAATGCCCCTAATATGAACCCATATAATAATCAGTTTGTGATATACTCATTTTTAACAGAAAAAAGTCCTTTGTACTGAGGATGGGAAATCCTTTTTGGCTGTAGAAATAAAATATTATTGGAAATGTCCGCAAATCCTTTTACATTACAGTTGGATCATGAGTACCAATGTGATCCAATTGAAATGAAATTAAAGCTCTCTGCCTTCAGTCCATATTCAACATAATCTATTGTGAAAATGCCATGAAGCAAATTTTATTTTGTCATATTAAAGAGCCTGTTTAATTCAATCAGGTTGTCTTATAGAAGCAGCTTGACTCCAGCTGGGTATACAAAGTTTTGTTTAAACAAATAATAGCAAAATCATTTATAAAACTTTTAATTTACAAAATGCTTTACAGTTTCATGTTCTCTCATTCCCCCACAAACTGTGGGATAGATTTTTTTTTGTTCTAGAGTTTGGGGCCATGTTGGGAATTTTACTCAAAATAAATAACTTTTCCAATACATTTATCATTTCCATTTTATAGACCAAATAGAGGAACAGCAACTCATCAGCAATTCTAGGATGGAGAGAGAATGTGTACCCACATTACTGTGCTACCATAGGTCAGCGAAATAATAATAATAATAATAATAATAATAATAATAATAATAATAATAATAATATACTTTGTAATACAGAAAATATCAGGTTCAAGCCATAGCTATGGGTTATGAAAAGAATTAGCTTGCAAATAGAGCTCAGGTGATAGTGGTTATGACTCAAAGCATACAAGGCTAGACTAGATGGATCAATGGTCTAAGCCAGTGATGGCGAACCTGTGGCACGTGTGCCAGAGGTGGCACTCAGAGCCCATCATCCCAACACAGACTTCGCTAGAGTTTGTCATTAGAAATCCAGAGAGACGTGGCACTTTGCAATAAATAAGTGGGGTTTGGGTTGCAGTTTGGGCACTCAGTCTCTAAAAGGTACTCCACCACTGGTCTAAGCCATCTTCATATGTATCAAGAACCAAGCTCAACTTTCTGCCCGCTGGGACACTAATAAGCCATTTATATGTTAGTCTATAAAGCAGTTACAGAAACATTTTCACTATAGCACAGAATACATCATATTGATAATTTATATATGAATGGATCAGTTTATTCCTGAGCTATATCAATTTCATATGTATTCATTAATTAATCCAATCCATACCATTTTTGCATTTTAAAAAACAATCTGCAGAAATTCATGTCTGTGTATTTTCTCTCTGCATCCACATTTCTAAACATATTTTATTTCAAAATCCTTGGTTTGTGTGCTTTTTGGCATTTCTGGACTGAGAAATGTATCACATGAAATTTGAAGGGCAATTGCATACTGAACTACGCATTAGCCCTGGAAGCACAGACCAGGTATGTTTGTGTTGAAATGTGGTATAAAAACAATCTTTGGGTATCCCTAAGTTCCGGTCTCATAAAGCTTCTGAACCACGTTTCTACAGCTGCATAGTTGGTATGGCTGGAGATATTTGGAAAGGACAAAGACCCTATTTCAGACCTATAGGGCTCATTAAAAATAATAATAACTGCCTGATCACTTCTAGTTTTGAAAAAATGGACTGTATTTGCCTGAATCAGGTGAGGAGAAGGTAAAAATGATATGAGGCTTCGGGGGAGGCTATTGAGATGCTCATGTCTTCTGAGACAAGGAATAATGGAGAGAGGTCAAAAATGAAGAGTTGCAGACATCTTTTGAGGGCCAATGTTGCCTGCTAAGCCTTGACAGTTGCCCATCTCTGTTCTTAATATTAACCAGAAATTACCAGAATTTCCATATTGTACTATGGCATTGTGGACCTGGAATATTAGAAAGGAGATTGTTCCCCCTCCAACTTTCCAGTGGCTCCAGTACTGCATTGGCAATGTTCGAACTGGGGCCGACTCTCAACTAATCTTATTCCTTGTTATACTTTCATGTAATAATGTCAACATGTACCACTTCTGGGGGGGAAATTGTCGACAGCTTAAAGGCACTTGGGAGCTAAAACAGAAAACACTTTTTAGTGACAGCTTACAGCTTCCCAAATGAAATAGCTGGAAGCATATTCTGTTCTGGCAAAGGCCTTGAAATTCCTGTCTCTCATGCTTGGGATACTGTGTTATTTAAATGCAGTTAAGATTCAGATACTTCGAAGAGACCAGGGAGTGAGGTGGAGATAAGAATGGTTTCTTGAATTGTAGTCTATACCTTAAGAGCTACAGAGTGTTATTACAAGGTGCATATCCCTTATTTGGGATTCTGAAGTTTGAAATACTCCAAAATCAAAAACTTTTTGAGCCATGTACCTGCACTGTACTGGAGAGAAATGTGTCTGGAGAGAAATGTAAGGATCTGTGAAATGATGGGAGATGTGGATTCACACCAAGCACTACACTTGGATTTCCATCATTTCATTTATCCTCAGTCTCTCCCCAGACTCATTATGTATATGCAAATACAGGTATTCCAAAACCTGGAAAAATTCAAAACACAGAACACTTCTAGTCCCAAGCAATTCAGATCAGGGATATTGAACCACTCAACCTGTACCTAGTCTTCATCTACCCACCTTCAGCAGCAAAACATGGCTCCAATGTTTGTGAAGTGACAAATCTGCTCTGCGTTTTAGTCAAAATTAAGAGGTGCTGAACCAATTTCGGGGGTGGGTTGAACACCTCATATAGCTCCTTTGAGGTTCAGAAGAAAGCTGCCTCACTAATGTGGGAGCAGCTAATCGCGACCATATTCAGAGTATTGCATTGAACAAGTTTTGTAGTGAAATGCTAGGAGATGCATCTGAGGCCTCATCATTCTGAACACTATGCTCACACCTATGCTTTCATCATGTGTCTATATGTGTGTGTGTGTAATGTTCGGAATGCTGAAGCTGCAGATGCTCTTGCCACTTTCTTCCCACCCCGAAAAGGAATATTTCAATACAAAAACTGATTTTGAAATTTCCTAGTCTCTTCAAATATAGGAAACATGAGGAAAATTCTTCCAAACCATCTTAGAGCCTCGTGCAGTGGAGGTATTGTCATATTATATCACACAGATATCCACATTCTTGTTATTTTTAATGAAAACCTACACGTAAGCTGTCAGGGGATGTGAACTGTAAGATGCTTTCAAGATTTTCAACTGAAGAACACTCTCTCTCTCTCTCTCTCTCTGTGTGTGTGTGTGTGTGTGTGTGTGTGTGTGTGTGTGTAAGATACATGTTTTGCTACACAACCCAGAAATAATGAGACAAGATACAAGAATGGGATAAAAACGGCCATTCATTAATTGACCTATTTTTTATTTTTATTTTTTTAACAGGACAGAAAACAGCCAAGTGTGGGAGAAGCTGCAGATGGAGTCTTTCCCTAGACCACCTCTGCAGCTTATTTGAATGATATTTGGGTTATTGGCTGGCCAGCCTGCATCAGGAAGACTAGCCAAAAAGTTCCTCTCCTAATCTGCGAAGATTAAAGAGGGGATTTATCTTTCAAGCCAGACCTAAGGGCAATTTCTTTCTGCCAATCCCCCAGGTCACAAGGCCTAAAGAGGTGGTTCCAGAAAAATCCCTTCCACCCAAACCATGTACAGTATGCTCACCAAGATATAATTCAATTATTTATGCACACTGAATTAGAATTGAAGTATTTATGCCAAATTGTTTCCTATTTAGACTCTGCCCAAGCCAATTTCCCATATGCTGCCTGGACATAGTATGGGGTAGGCGAAAAACCCATGGAAAAGGGGGAGGGATCCCACATGGCCCCTAAACAACCAAGAAAACTTCACACTATACGAGTGGTGGGCAGGCGGGTTGATTTAAGGAGGCACAATGAAGCCTTGGGCAGTGGCTGGCACCAACTTGCCTATAGGCTTTGCCCCAAAGCCTCTTGCCATCACATAACTGCCATGGAGTGATCTTAAACCAGCCTGTCTCATTTTAGGGGAGGACAGCAAACAGCCCATCCGTGATCCAACTCCTCCGTCATGGAGTTTAGTGGCCATTAAATAAGACTGAAACACAGCTTGGGTGCAGCTTCTAGCTTCTTAGATGCATGTGTCATTTAAACAGCATACCTCCAAAGTGGCCTGAAGTAGCTTTATTTTGGCCTGTCTGTTCGGGCCCTTGAGTTCTCTTCTAATGTTCCCTTGCATGCTGGACCAATGTGTTATTAGGACTGACTAGTTTCTCCCCTAACAGTTCACACTGACGTGTGAACTTCTGAGAGTTGCGGTTCAATGAACGAACTTCTCTAAGCTCTGTTTAATGTGCAAGATAACAGTAAAGCTAGTTAACATGCTTAATTTCCCCTCCCATATATATCCAAATACAGTATATGAAATAAATAGCTGACCTGAGTTGTATTTGCCCTCACAGCCTCATCTGGTACCTTATAGTAGGAAAGGCAGCTGAGGGGTATTTTTATGGGAAAATGGCCAGTGAAGCAAAGGTTGAACAAGCCCTCTCTCCCCAACATCCCTTTGTGCCAAAAATTGTAACATCCTGAGGCTAGTTTTCCTTTTAAAATGCTTATTGAGACTTCAGTCCATGCATTTGCATGTAACATGACATGTAGTTTCCCCCTGAGCTGAATTCCTGAGAACACATTACCCAACATAAACTTTTATAGCAAATTGACTTAGCTTTTAGGAGATTTTATTTTAAAAAGCATTAATGCCAAATATTTACCCAGCTGATCTAAATAGAAGAAATAAATTGCAGCAAAGCAGTGAGTCTGGAAGAGTTCACTGGCACAAAAAAGGAGATTGCAATCTGCATGAGGAAAAAAGAAAAACCTAAATCCCTGTGACTGTATTTGTTCTGAAGCAAACTCCATATGATAACTTGTCTCCCAAGAAATTTTGTATTTCTCACATTCTGAGTGAAGTATATAAGGATAGGGATTGTTAGTTTTTATTTTATTTATTTTTTTGCTCCCTTAGACTATGCCAGGAACTACATTGTTATGAAACAGTGACCCAATGTAGGCCTTACTGTATTATTTTTGGATTTTTCTGTGCTACATGCCTCTATGAGTCATAATGCATATGTGAAGGCTTTCCCTGTGGACATCACAGCATTTTTCATCCCTCCTGCTTTTTTTATAACAGAAAGCAGGACTCCTTTGGATATGTCTGCAGCAGGAAAGCCTTTTGAAGATTCAGTGCACATTAAACCAGTCACTTGACAAAAGAACTATTTTCCATTTAACCAATTGCATTAATTACTTCTTATTACCAGGATCTAGATATAAGTACCTCCCTGAGATATGTCAGGTTTGTTAGATATTTTCCAGATGCCACTCATTGTTAAAAGGAATGGCCACTATTAATGTCTTATTTTCTTTTATTATAATCAAAATAACTGCACAATTCTCTCCACATTTCCCTCTGCTCTGAGCCATTCCAATTTAATTTATTTTTCAATTTCAAATTGGTCCCCATTAATTAATCAATTAATTTTCAAGTTGATTAATCTATCAATTAAAGTTTGCAGGGTAATAAGATATATATGGGTTGGTCGGGATATATGCCATATTAGTATGCAAAGGGATCTTGCAGCACCTTTGAGATGAATTGAAAGACAGAAGTTGGTAGCACAAGCTTCCATAGACTTGAGCCTACTTCCTCAGATGCATTTGGAGGAAGTCAGCTCAGGTATATGAATGCTCATGCTACCATCTTCTATCTTTCAGTTAGTTTCAAAGGTGCTGCGAGATCCCTTTGCATACTGCTTTTCCAGACTAACACAGCTATGTCTTTGAATTATGCCATTTTATTATTCCTCCAAATATATGGAAGGAGATCCTAAATATATGGATAATTTTAGAATTGCATAGATCCAAGATCCTTCCTCCTGCCAAAAAAACAAACAGACAAAGAACACCTGTTTTAGGTGCTGTATCAGCTCTGTGGGTGCAGTTTTTAAAGGGTGCACAGAGGTGAAGGACAATTTTGGCAGATGCTATATGATCCTATGGAACTATACCATTAGAGTCTAGCCCAAGGGCCCTTTTGCATTACACAATTATAGTGCTATAATTTCATTTTAACTGCTTATTCCATCCTGTGGAATCATGGGATTTGCAGTTTAGGGAGGGTCCGTACCAAAATCCCAGGATTCCATAGGAAGTTGGCATGGCAGTTAAAGTGGAATCATAATGCTGTAACTGTGTAGTATGAAAGTCTCCCTGCTTCCATTTATTGAATCAGTTCCATCAGGGGAACAACCCCATAAAATCAATCCTGGTTATTGAATCTCAATATGACAGTGAAATCAAACTGACTTCACTGTTCAGTTCATCCCATTAATGAGAGGAAATGTGAGCATGCCTAAGTCCTTCTTAAAGCCATATGGATCTGTTCCTGCTCTGGAAGTCCCATGTACTACCAGTGCGGTTGTGTATGTATCTATATAACACAGATGCAGGAAGATGAGTTGGATTGGGGCCACTGTGCACAGATGGCAGAATGAAAACAATTTGCTACATGGTTAAATTCAACAAAATTGAACATGAAGTGGTTCTCATGCATACAATTTGCAATATTTGTCCCCTGTCCATTTAATATGATCTCATCGTGATATGTAAAAATATTTTCAATGCTTTTTTCTAGAATTAATTGAATTCTATTTTTAGTTGTTACAATTCCTAATTATCTCATTGCTATGTTTGATGTTTCCAGATGGAACCAAATAAGATAAACAGCACTGAGGTTCCTGAATAGCATAATACTCTAATTGTTATTATCATTCCCAAGATATCTATCTATTTTCATGTGAATAAATAGCAAGAAAAGATATCCATTTACTAATATTTCTGCCTTGGGAAAAGGAAAGCATCCAGAACCCAAGGAGAGAATGGACGCCTAAAGACAAAAATGGGAATAATTTTTAATCAGGATGCTGTAGTTTGGAGAATAGGTCAAAGAAATCAGAGTGCAAGAAATTGCCTTATACTGAGTCAATATCATAGATCCATCCAGCCTAATATTGTCAACTCTAACTGGCATCTGCTGTCCAATATTTCAGGCGGGATTCTTTCTTCACTCTGTCTGGATATCCTGGTAAAGTACAATTCATTAAACAACTGGCTCTGCTTTGTTTCCAAAGTCAAATGAGATCAGAAATGCACAGGGCAGTATGGTGGAGTAGCTTCATTGCTGTTGTTGTTATTTGTTGTCAGGTTGTCTTCAACTTATGGCAGCCCTTAAAATGAGTGACCTCAAGAGCCCTGGTCATAACTGTTCAACTCAGATCTTGCAAACTCAGGGCCTTGGCTTCCTTGATTCAATGAACCTTTGGTAAAATCTCCCTCTATTCCTGCTGCCATCCATTTCACCATGCGTTATCATTTCCCCCAGTGAATCATGTCATCTCATGATATATCCAAAGTATGACAGCCTCACTTTAGCCATTTTTGCTTCTAGTGGGCATTCAGGCTTGGTTTGCCACCCAGTCATTTATTTATTCAGCTGTTTCTCTTTCTAGTCTCTATTTGTAATTTCGTTGTCCAAAGACCGCAGACTTGTTGAAAGAGAAAGAGAGAGACAAGATGGCCACAAATTTCACTACTCGGTACAAAAAGGAGCTGAGTACCGACGTGCTCAAGATGAAACTTGTCCGCTGAACGTCTCTTCTTCAGAAGGAGAGCAGGCACAAGGAGTTTAATATGGGCTGGCAGTTTGGACCGATCGATGTGAATACACAGGCATCAAGAAAGAAAGAGCTTTCTCAGCTGGAGGAGACAGGCGAAGAACATTCACCCAAGAGGAGGGATCAGATTTCAAATGCTCAAGCTAAGACTTGTGTACAGGAGCGCATGGAAATGCTCCAGCATTACAAAGCGGAGAAAGAACTACGGAAGTTAAAGGAGCAGAGATAGAAACCTATATTTAAATGTAGGCGATTCAGGCCAGAAGCCCCTGCCTTCCTTCCAAAAGCACTACAGATCCCAGTACTGAGCAAGCCAAAGGAGATGGTGGTGAAAATGGCAAGCATGGAGGCACCTCTTGTACAGATAACAAAATCAAAGGTGAAGAACCAGTGACACGATCCAGTTAGACCACAGCTTTCAATGAAGGCCCCCAACGCTACCAGTAAGGACTATATCTCTGAAATACCTCAGCAGAAACAGAAGTAGACAAACTTCCCAGAAAGGAGATCAAAGAGGAGCTTTTTAAGATACATGAAAATCGTGTAGAGGCACTAGAAGCAGAAATGTTTTTTTTTCTTCAGAAAATGTTAAGATTTTTAAAATTTCTTAGCCCAAAAAACTCACTTTGGAGTGCTTTCACAAGTGTGTGTATGTGTGTGTTTCCTCTGCAATGTCACTGAAGTGCTTTGGCTTCTGGCAAGCCCCATTCATGGGAACGCACTAAAACATTTTTAATCCCTTTGCAGAAATTCAGTGAAATTGACTTAGTTTTTCTCTCCCAGTCTGGGGAATTTCAAAGAGAAGCCAGCAAACAGTACTAGCTATCAACATACAAAAAAGGGATGTTGAAGAAAACCTAGGAATTCAAGCACTGTTGGGATGAATCAAACCCAAATTTTGCCAAGTCCAACATTTTGTCTCCAGCAGTGGCCAAACAGTTGGCTCTGGAGGGCATGGAACTGATGATCCCCCTCTTGTTTGATGCCAGTGAGCAAGGTGTAATATCTTTGTGTATTGAATTCTACCTGGGGCTTTCACCAGTGTAGTCCCTTAGGTCTCACTAATTCCTCGCCTTCTCAATGAGAAATCAGTTTTAGTTTTTCCAACAACTGTATTGTCTCCCTGCCAATACTGATTTGATAAGGTTTTAGGAGACCAGTTGGAGACATCAGTATATGCTTTGCCTTGTTTTTAAGGGAGCATTTAAAAACCATTATCTTGTGTGCACTGGTCTGACATCTGTTTCCATGGAAGCAGAACTGGTAATGGAAGCAGCCCACTAGAAGATGAGTCAATTTCTGCTGCTGGGTGGGTTTTTTCTCCTTTTTTGGTTCTCACTTCTGTTTCCATGGAAACAGATGTTGGATGAGTAAAAAAGAAAGCAATTTTTTTTTGGTCAGGGGAGACAAACAGCCATGACCATGTCAGTACTCCACTTAAAAAAAGGTCGTTCTTTCCCCTCCACATTTCCATCACTTTGCAAACCATTCTCCAGGAAAGACATGAGCCAAAATAGTGACAATAATTACACACTTGTATAGGCTGTAGCAGCTTCTGGCTGAAAAGAGTGGGCTTCAGAAAATTTGTTAATGCTGCATACATTTGTCTCATAGTGTCTGCAGCATTTTACAACATGAGGAAAGCAGAGGACGTGTGCTAAAATGACTTCAGAGGAAGTATTTGTTTTATTTAACTAGTACTAAATTTTCTAATGTTTTTTAAAAAAAATACACTAATTATATTTATACACATTTTCCCATTCAAACTTGAAAACTCAGAACAAATTTCAGTGAGAGAAATTATCACATATCAGTTAATGCTTAACGAGGGTAGTTGACGCGTTATAATAAAACACAAACGTACCAGCCATATCGACAGCCAGTTAAAATTGAGCTGTGTGTGGGCTATCTTCTAATTTTAACGCAGACTTAGAAAGTAGCACTCAGTGCATTTGGAAAGAAGTAGCGCCATATGGTTACCTTCCTCGAATTTATTTTCTGGGCACTTTTCCTTTGCATTTTCTTTCAGAATGGAGAATTGCATTACAGAATTTGGAAAAATGTGTTCACCAAAAGATACAAGTATTTCAATCCATATATAAGCTTGGAAAGTGCAAAAGTAAATGTGATCACAGTTACATGCAGAACAAATCAATGTGTCCATGCATGTACACATATTGTTATTTGATCTGCTTCCTAGCAGAGTGATTACAATTATGAGTGTGTATTTGTTTGCTTTGTAAATTTGTATCCATTTTTTTTAAAAAAAAGGAGGCCATAAAAGTATATTGCAAAATTAATGCTATGTAATAAATAGATGCAAAAGCATATATTAAATAATAAAATAAATAATAAATAAAAGCTTTATTTATATACCGCCCTTCTACATAATCAGGGTGGTGTACAACATTTCACAATATAACAAAACAGAATACCCCATCCTCTCTCTCCTGGATTCCTAGTCATAGGACAGTTGGTGTTAGGTAAACTTGTGATGAAAATAGAAACAGGTACCTGATGTCACCATCAACAGTCACTCCCAACCCATCAATGGCTTTGTTCATATATTCCTTATGTGTAAGAAACCTGAGAGGAATCTCTTTTCACATCCCAAAGTATTACCTTAAACTACAGGTAGCTTCAAGAACCTCTAATAAGAAGACTGTCTAGAGAGGGTCCTTTGATACAATTACAATTCCACTTTAACTGTCATGGTTCCATCCAATGGAACTTCGGTATCTGAAGTTTAGGGAGGATCACTTAAAATGTTCAGCCTGGGAGCTCTTATGTCTTACCAAACTACAAATCCCCAGGATCCCTAGGGTAATGCCATGGCAGTTTTGTAATTGTTTAGTGTAAAGGTGCCCTACTGCTGGGCTTGATGGAATAAGTTCTGGTGCTGCACATCTCTTTCTTGAAGTTTGAAGAGCTCAGTCTGTATTCTTCTCCTTCTTTCATCCACGATCAGATCCAGCATTATATCAGGACAATAGTTTTCTTTTTAGTTTTGTTAAAATGTTCATTATTTATGTAATATTATATCTGAGAAACAAACAAACATGAGGTTAGGCATCCATTCAGAAACTTTCTGAAGAACTCTGATTACAAATGGAAAGCATTTTTAAAAAACTGTCTTTCATGCTGCCCTTTCACATTCCTCTTCAAACATTATAAAATCAGGAAAGGGGAAAATATAAAATTTAGTTTTAAAAAATGACAAAAGGCCAAAGTAAGCAGGAAGAGATTAAGATGTTTTCTACTGTTCCTTCTGTCTTGCCATTCCAAGGACAGTAAGAACAGGTAGTATATGTTTTTCATGCTGTGATTCTATGAAAGGTCTAGAATCCCACTGGTGTTTTACACATTCATACATTCCCCTATGGAATTGGTTGGACAATTTTATCTGATGTCGAAACAGCACATTCAGTTCAAGGTTGCAGAAACTGAATTTCACATGTGGTGTTATTGTCTATGCTTGCACATTGCACATGGACATACAGTAGCATTTCACATGCACGTATAGGTGCAAATTTGGATGTGCATTCAGATGTACAACTTTAAAATGCACTGAAGAGACATATTGTGTAACCACTATGTAATTCCATAAAGATAAAGCTGTAAATGTAGGATGTAACTGAACATAGCTTTGTGTCATTGTAAAATGCATTTATATCCTAAGTAGTTCCACTGTGGTAAAATAATAAAACATTCTTCTTTTTTTATAAACCACATTTACCCTTTGGTCATTCAGTTTGCTCAGTCTTAGAATCATACCACCTTAGAATTTCAGAATAATAGAATCTTAGAGCTGAAAGGGCCCACAAGGGCTATCTAACCCAGCTCCGGCCACGCAGGAATACACAGTCACAGCAATACTAAAAGAAGCCCATCCAAACCCTGTTCAAAGACCTCCAAAGATGAAGAGCCCAATCCCTGTATTCCACAGTCAAAAAGTTTTTAAGTAAACAAGCTCTTTCCAATATTTAGGTGGAATTTCTTTTCTCATAACTGGAATCTATTGGTTCATGTTCTAGTCTCTGGAGACACAGAAAACAAGCTTGCCACATTTTCCACATGGCAGCCCCTCAGATATTTATCATGTCACCTTTCAGTTTTCTCCAAGTTAAACATGAACAGCTCCTTCAGTCATTCAGCATAAGATTTGGTTTCCAGACATTTGATCATCTTGGGCCCGGTACAGATGGGCAAAAAGCACCAGCTTGTGTGCGGGGTAAGGGTTGAGCGTCCCCACGTTCAAAGCCCTCCAGTCATCTGTGGGAAGGGTGCACATTCATCCCTCCTGATGCTCCATTACTGGGCTTTCTTCCCAGGGAAATGGCCTGTTGGCAGAGCAGCTGTGAAGGTAGAGTGTTTACTCCTCCTCTTCTTCCAACATCACTGCTCTTCCTCCCCAGGGAGAAAGCCCAGAGATGGAGCAGCAGGGAAGGTGAGCATTCCAATTCAAATCTAACCTCTATAGTGTATGCAGAGGGCAGATGTGAACGTAACCTCTGGGCAGCGAGAAGGACTCTTACATAGACTCGGGAGTTGAAAAAATGAATTGCTTACATAAGACAAAGCTAATTAAGTTTATACATTTATCCTGTTCCATATCCAGGTAGGCTTGCCTAACGTCTCTGCACAATACATTACAATGAGGGGTGTACCAGTCTGAAATAGCTTGGAAGGGCCTCCATTCAGTGGAAGTAAAAAAAGACAGTTAAGGACTGACTGCTCTCCTGGACAAATCAATGAGACTGTTTTCTAGTTAGCAGGAGGGAGGGAAATCCCAGTTTGTACTTTAAAATGAGACTTGACTTCTCCAAGATGGGCAGGGAACCATGCTCTCTTGCCTAACCCTTCTAGCATGGCTTCTTCATATTTACTGGGCATTATTTGTAACAATCGGCCCTATATTTCTGTATTTTATTTTTCTTGTCTAGATATAATACATTACATATATCCCCATTGAAATTCAATTTGTTAGTTTTGACCAAGCTTTCCAATCTCTAAAGGTTCTTTTGAATTCCAGTCCTGTCCTCTGGAGAAATAGAAGCCCACCAAAATCATTTGGTGTGATTTGCAAACTTGATAAACCTGCCTTCTATTTCATCATCTAAATCATTCATAAAGATTTTAAACTTAAAGCCCTGGAAATATCCCTAAGGCATTTTGTTAGCCATCTCATTGCACTGGTTTAAGGGTCCTTCCCCTTATGACTTCTTGATATTTTTTCTACTTATATTAATGTTGGGGTTCTCTTGAGCCTGCTAATACTTCCCTCCTGAGTATGGGTGGTGGAGTTTTGGCGATATAAGCAATGACACTGACACCCTGAACAGTCTGAGATAAAGGGAAGGCTAGTAAGTGCTTTTTAATGGCACAAAAGATTGATGGGAACATCCTCTACAGGGCTTTTTTCAGTACCTGAAAGGAAATCTACCACTGTGGATTTAGTGGTTGAATTTCTGTCAAAAATTCCATGTCAGTGCTTGACATGTTTGGTCATCCTCATCAGTGTCTGATAAGTGACAGCTCATAGGCTACAATATGTAAAATCTCTTTGTTATCCAGTCAAATATATTTCATAACTGATGGCATTTGATATTATATATGGCATTATTTGATACTTGATAACTGATAGTACTTAGAATTTGTCTTTGAGTGTTCAGTATTTGATGGGATATAGTATTTGATTTTTTTAATGTTATACTGGATATCAGACATTTCCAATTTTTCACATCCTCTGGTATTTTGATATTTTACCTTGATAGCTTAATAGCTTACATATTTAGGGAAAATCTAATTGTTTGATTCAACTAGAATATGCTTCATGAATCAGTGGAATTTGGTTAATTGTTGAGTTATTAATTCTCATTGATTCACTGATAGTATGGTAGGTGGGATTAACTGTTCATTTTGGGTCTTAATCATCAGTAGCACATTAAATGCTGTATATAATATAGAATGTATTATGTTTTGGCATTCAGTTAGGTGGCTGTATCATTACATTTAAAATAAATCAGATTGGATGGACCAAGAACAACTTGTTGTTTATAATTATTGTCAATTTGTCTTCAACTTATGGCAAACCTATGAATGAGAGACCCCCAAGATACCCTGCCATTAACATCCCTGCTCAGGTGCTGCAAACTCAGGCTCTAGCTTCCTTGATTGAATCTATTTACTTATAATGTGATGTTCCTCTTAGCCTACTGCTTCCCACTTTATCAGGCATTATCCTATTTTCCACTGAGTCACATTGTCTCATAATGCATCCATAGTTCAACAGCCTCACTTTAATCATTTCCACTTCTAGTGAGTGTTCAGGCTTAATTTGCTCTAAGACCCTTTCACTTGTGTTTTTAACAGTCCATAATACTAGTAGAACTCTACTCCAGCAACATTTCAGGATAGTTGGCTCTCTTCCTTTCAGCTTTCTCTAATGTTTAGATCTAGAGATTGGAAATATGACAATCTTGACCCTAGTGTTAAATGATGTATCTTTATACTTGAAGTTCTTTACTAGTTCCTTCATAGTTGCACTTCCAAACTTAGTCTTCTTCTGATTTATTGACAGGGCCTATAAAGACTGGCACTTTGTGCTGGCCTGTGGGTGGAGTTAGGGCACAGTGTCCGCATCCTGAATGTGCTAAGTCTGCCCCTAGGGCATATGCCACCATGACGCCCCTCCGGTGCTGAATCCACATGATGCAGCACCAAAGGGGCATCATAAAGCTGTGCCACCATGGCTATGATGCCTCTTGGAGGGTGCAAAAAGGAGTTGCTTTTTGAGGCTTCTTTTTGCACTCTCGGGAGGCTGGATTGGGATCCCACCATGAGGTTGCTGCAGCCCCAATCCAGTCAGTAAAGATGCCACCCATCTGTACAGCCCCTGCAGTCTCCATTTTGATTAATTTTTGGGTCACAGTAGAGAAAGTTTTGGTTACTTTGATGTCTTCATAATTCATTTTAAAGTTATGTAAATCACTGGTGGTCACTATTTCTGAGAGGGTTTTTTATGTTTATCTGTAACCTTGCTTTTGCACATCTGCTATTTTAATTAGCAGTATTGTATCATCTGTATATCTTAAATTGTTGATTTTCCTGCCTCCAGTTTTCACACCTACATGCTCCAAATCTAGTCCAGTTTTCCATATGACTTGCTCTGTATAAATTAAACACATAGGATGATAACGCCTCAATGGGAAACCATTTTCTTTCTCCATATTCTGTTCTCATGCTGGTATCCTGTTCTGATTATAGATTTTGCATAAGGGCAACCAAATATTGTGGCACACCCATTTCTTTTAGAGCAATCCCTAGTTTTTCTTGATCTAAAAAAATCAATGGCTGTGTTGTAATCTATAAAGCACAGACTGATTTTCTTCTGAGATATTTTGGGCATACTCAGGGGTATTTCTGGGGAGTAAGGAGGGTGCTGACAGAACATGGTGACATCTCAGAAGGAGGTGGGGTGGCCATGAGCAAGCCTACTGGAGCCTTTCTTTTCAAGGCATCCCAATGTACTCCTGAGGGATCATTGGTCTGGCAACTTTATGCTTGATGTGTATGTGGCACCATAGATTACTACACTGGGGTGACACCCCACTGGGCATACTTCCTTGCAAGTAGATCACTTTGACCTCAGTGTTTGCCATGTCTGAACACTCCTCAGACAGTCAGGACTTATGGGGAAAACAAGATTTTAGGTGATAGAGAAAACAGTGTATTCAATAATTACCTTTTTATTGTTGAGGGCAGTGGCTACATATTAATGGCCAGCGGTCCTTATTTCCCATGCCCAACCTACTTTGGCGAGGAATTTCTTTGGTGGTGCCTACACTGCCCCCTTTAGACATTAGTATAAAGAAACTATACACTTTATTTGAATATATGTGTGTGAATGTGTATCTTTCTTCCTTAAGCCAGTGTGGACTACTTTTTTAAATCCTTAAACCATTTCACACGTTGCAATTATCATTTGCAGTTTTCTAGTTATAATATTCTCTCTCTCTCTTTCTCTATCTATCTATCTATCTATCTATCTATCTATCTATCTATCTATCTATCTATGAAAATACTCTTCATGTGCAAAGCCCTGCATCTATTTATCTGATATTTGGAAGCCATTATCTCCTCCTATGGAACTATTACATCTGACCAGGTCTTTCAATTTGTCATATATATATATATATATATATATATATAGAGAGAGAGAGAGAGAGAGAGATAGTAGCACAAGGACCCACCCAGGGCCACACTACAAGTGTGTACACATGTGAACACACAAAGCCTATCAACCTATTTGTTTGTATTTTCATAAGCTAAATGCCCTCCAGAGGGGTTTCTAATAGTTTCATCCCATTCTGAAAAAGAATGGAAGAAGTATATGTTTAGATATCTAGTTCTTCCAGGGGTTCATATACATGAATCTTACATGGGCAAACATGACTAACAAAGTGCTAGCCATGGTAAGCTGGCATCCCTCTGAAACTTCTCACAGTTCCCCATATTATTCCATTATTTACTTGGGAACTGTATCAAAATAAAGCTCCTGGATCAATAGTTACAGACATCTATTAATATTAGTTTCAACTAACTTGCATCAAAACTGATCATCCAGTTGATGAGGTCAAAGAATGAAGAGAGATGGAGAAAGACAGCATATTAAAACAACAACAACAACATTACACTCTTGATAGTGACACAATTGTAGATCCCCAGGGGACAAAGGAAAACAAATATTGACAGCAGATTAGCCTTCCCAGCACTCTGCTTGGTCTTCTGCCAAAAACACCATTCCAAATTGCTTAATAGAGAACATGTGTATATTTAGGCCTTCATATCAGTCAAGACTTATAGTGAGCTCCCTTCTTATAAAGAAGGACAAGGACATTATTACTATATCAGAAATGAACTATTTATAACCTGTGTAAATAAATATAATAAAATGCATTCATTAGAGGTTCACCATGCCTTTCAGACATCATTAAATGCTGCAGACAGGTTAACTAAAGTCTACTAATGCACAAACCATGGTGAATTAATAAGAAGCTCTAACCTTCACAGGATCATTCAGGTTTGTTCTATTGCATCTGAGAAGGATGAGTCCCCCAAATGGTTGTCAGTGGGGTAATAAAAGCCTTCATGTTATAATATGCAATAAACACAGCGGTTCTTTTTTCAGATGAAAGGGATGATGATGATTTGATAGGGTTTTCTTCCTTACATGCAGCATATGATGGGGGGAGGTACTTACTTAAACAATACTGAGGAGACTTTCTTATTCCAAATTTTATTACATTTTAGGGATGTTGACTGTCTCCAAAACAAATAGGTGACACTGGATCATTTCTGGATTTTTATTTATTTATTTTGCTAGAAAAATTGTATGGGAAGAGAAGAGGTGTCAAAGTGGGGGCCAAATTTGTTCCAGAAACTATCCAAGGTGTAGAACTCCTTTTAGGGATTAGCATTGGCATTTTGGATAGCATTGTTCATGTCTGGACTAAAAGTGGAAACACAATCACCATCCTGGTGACATAAATGCAAACCGTATCTTCTGGTGTGGGACATTTTTGTAATCCAATTATTTTCCATTACATGTGAGGAAATGGGGGGCAGCATTGTGAAAGTCAATAGATTTATTTCCATATTTTATGTATTGAGATCCTTTAGTTTTCAAAAAGTGCATGGATACTTCCCTGGATTAGTTTAGATAGTTAGATCCTGGAGATGGTGAGCAGAGAGCCTGCATGCACAACTCTTACACTAGACTGGGCAATGCAGGATCATAGTCCATAGAACTGTAAATGCTTCACTTGTCCCAGTAAAAAACATAGGGATTTGAAGGTTTTTATATAAAAAAAATTGAACTGTTTAAAATTTAAAATAGCACATAAAGAATTAATTGTCTTTCAATGTTTGGCTGCTGGATTACTAGCAGCAAAAAAAACAAAACAAAAAAAAACCTAAAAGAATATCATCATGGTCCATTAGATTGTCGGAAAAACAAGACACATCATTCCGCTGCAATGGAGAAATTGACTTCCCAAATTTCAAACAACAACTACATACAGATATATGACAAATTTTACACCATTTAGTTGCCTTTTATTCAGTGCACAATGATGAACTATGTCCTCTGCAAATACATGCTAATTTATTGATGATGTATTACACTGATTATTTCCATTCTACTATCTTGCTCAGTTCCCTTTATTTATTGTAACCATATAAATTTTTTCTCACTTTTTTGTATCCAGTTAATTTTCTTTGTTGATTATTACTGCTCTTTCTAAATTGTATTGAAATGTGTGTGTGTGCATGCCCCGTGCGTGCATTTGTGTTGTCTGTCTACAAGTTGTTTCAGACATATGGCAACCCTAAGGCAAACCTATCACAGGGTTTTCTTGGCATGTATCTTCAGAGGGGTTTGCAGTGCCATCCTCTGAAGCTGAGAGAGTGTTACTTGCCCAAGGTCATCCAGTGGCTTTTCAGAGCCTAGTGGGGATTTGAACCCTACTTCCCATCAGAGTCACAGTTCAGCACTCAAACCACTACACCACACAGGCTCTCATATATGTGTATGTGTGTGTATGTACAGATTTAGCATATACAGTGGACCCTTGTTATACTCTGGAGTTTGGTTCTGAGATCCCTGTGGATAACAAAATCCGTGAATACTCAAGTCCCATTAAATATAATTACATATCAAAATGGTGTCCCTTATCAAAAATGGAAAATCAAGGTTTGATAGTTGAAATTTATACTTTTTTTGAACATTTTCAAACCGTGGATGCTTCAATCTGTGTATTAAAAAAATCAGTGCATAAGAAGGGCCTACTATGCATTACATTCTTCAGTTCTTTTCCTTTGGATTGATTATATTATATTTATTTCTTTATCATTTGTTTTAGAATAAAAAAAGAACATTTTAAAATATTTTCTCTTCTTTTTTCTTTCAAAAGAAAGCCACCAGTTGTCTATTTGAAATACTCAGATTGTATATTTGAAATAACTACATTAACTAAAAGGTTTTGCAACTCCTATTTAAAACAGCAACCTGTGCTGTGACTCCCTGTGTACTTTATACTCCTGCTTACACTACCTCTTGGCCTTAAAGATTGCTCATGAATTACGTCAGTCAAATTAACCTCCATTAGCAACAATGAAGAAAAACTGCGAGGGAGCCATTGCAATGTGAAAATTAGACAATAATTTATTTTTGTTGAAAAACTTCCCATTCCATGATTAAAAAGAGCGTAAGGTGGGAGGGAAGGAATGCAAGCTAATAATATATGAAGGCTTACTCTGAGAACAAGGTTAAAAGATTTCAAGGTCTAAAAATAGAATGATGCATTATTTTTATGCTTGTGATATGTGTAGCTGAAGTGTACTGTATTCTTGAATGAGCAACCACAAGAATTTGACAAACCTTATTGGACATCTCTATTACTGTGGGTCCTTACCTGCTCAAGACTCATTAAATACAATGCTGTAATAAAAATCTGCCCCTTATATAAAATGGTAAAATTAAATAGTTTTTTGTGGGGTTTTTTTGGGCTATGTGGCCATGTTCTAGAAGAGTTTATTCCTGACATTTCGCCAGCATTTGTGGCTGGCATCCCTTCTAGAACATGGCCACATACCCCAAAAAAACCACACACACACACAAAAAACTATGGATGCCATCAATGAAAGCCTTCGACTTCACATTGGTAAAATTAAAGTTTGCCAACTGGAATTTATATTTTTAAAATATTTTCAAATCATGGCTGGTTGAACCCATGTGGAGGAAACAACAGTAATTCCTCTTCCTTAGTTTGTTGAGTTATGTCATAGGTTTCTACAGACAAGCCAAAAGAGAAAGATGATATTGGCTACTCTATCTTGTAGGGCAGGAATGGACAAAGTGAATCCTGGATGGCATACGCACACCAGCTACTTTCTTGATCACAAGTTTCTAGATACCTCCCATGGTGATTTTGCTTTTGATCCCAAGATTGATTTTTTTTCATTTGCATATTCCTGGAAACGTCTGATTTGGACACCATTACACATGCCTTGCTTATAGCCCATTTGGATTACTATAATATACTCTGCATGTGGATGCCTTTGGAAGGAACTGAGAACTTCAGTCAGCTGAAAGAGATGCAGCTACATTGTTAACTTAGGTTTTCACACAGGAAATGTGTAATCCTCTTCTTTCAACAAATTCAGTGGCTGCCAGTCCATTTCTGCCTACAATTCAATGCTGATTATGAAATCCTAAAAACTCAGGCCCAGGCAGTTAACAGTTTTCTCATGTGTTTTCTTGATGTGTCAATTTTGTCATTGAGGAGGAGAAAATCTGTGAGAAATCTTTATATCCCTAGTAATTGCCAGTCAACTCATGTCTTGAATGCAGTTTAATTTTTTGCAGCTGTGGGTATCTTCTTCATGTTCCTGCAACCATTTGGGAGGCACATTGTTCTCCTGCCATGTATCAGCATATCCTCTAGTACCACAAAATCTTATGAGATTGTGGGGGAGAGCATATCACATTCCGTGGTGTTTTTTAGGATCCATTTTGGATTTAACTACATTATATTTTGACTCCATAATTTGTAAATATTGTCGCTTATTTAGCCCCTGTTGAATGATGAATGTGTATGCTTCATTTTCTGTTCTGTTTTATGTTTTATTTCCTGTTAATATCCCCTAGTAATGTCTTTTAAATTTTTATATACTGATGTTTTAACTGTATTTTTTGTAAGCCGCTTTGATCACTTTCGTGGAAAGGCGGGATAGAAATAAAGATTATTATTATTATTATTATTATATCCCTTACTGCTATGGCCACAATGTTGTCAGAGCAGTTTGTGGTGGCAGTGGTGGTGGAATTGGGGTCCAACAAAACCTTGTTTCTAAGGTGCATGCAAGCCATAGACCAGTGTTACCCACCTTTAGTTCATTGTAACAACCAAATGTTTTTCCTATTCTATAATAGATTAGGGTGGTAATGCTGCCGCTGCTAATGATAATGAACAAAGTGTAGGAGTAGTTGAATCCCTCAGCTAAAAATGCTATCTGATGAAATCTGTTTAGAATTTCACATGTATTTTCAAGAAACTGATGACCTGCAAGCATGGAAGAGTTTTGTTCATATGAAAACTGTCAAGACTGCCATTTAAAGTAGCTCTAGGATCCTGGCAGACAGGGAAATACTATTTCATTAAGGATTATTGGCTGAAAGATTGGTTGATTGATTGCCAGGCCAACCAGCCAACTAATCATGACCTTTTATTTATATAGGGAAAAAATTGATCAAATAATTTTAACCAATTGTTTATTAAGAATTTATCATTGTTGAGGGATAACAAAGATTACTTAAATCCAAATTCTCATCATGAAATGAATGGATCTGAAAAACCAATGGTAATTTTTGTTCTGAATTTAATCTATTTTATGCTAGACCAAGAGTTTTAGCTTGGGAAATCAAGTGTGCCACTAAATAGAGGTTCATGAGTTTTACCTTAGTATTTAATGAGCTTGTCTTAATAGCAAGAATTTAAGAAACCTTCATTCTTTCTCCTTGTGTACGGAATAATTTTCATATGAGAATAAGCTATATCAAAATATATTAATGCAAATAAGGATATGGACCCCAGAGAGCCCAAAAACAGTTTTTAAAATTCTTTTTCTTCCCTCCTACATTCAAACCATGAGAGGGAGATCTTCTAAAAATGTAAAATGGTTATCATCCTAAAATATAACAGAGGCACCATGTGAACTGAGCAAACAATAGAGAGTATCAAACCAGGGTGTTTGAAACAGTTTTCTAAAGGGAAGCACAGATGCTTTAACTGTGTTGTTCTCTAAAACAATCCTTTTGATGTCTTTTAATTGGATCAGTCATGTTGTGTCCATCTAACTAACTCTTAACATGAAGTAACTAAAAATAAAGGATAGGAGGGATCTGTAGGAGATCAAAAAGGAAATGAAAAGCTGGACAGTTTGAGGAAAATTGAATGGCTGATTCATCTATAAAAACTCTTTTGTGATCAGCTTAGGTCAGGTATTAAAGGCAGAAATGTTTTTGTCTTGTTGATCCCAATATTGGTATTGAATTAAATAATTAAAGACTGATGAAAATTATGAAGAAACACACACACACACGGTGCCTTGAAAATGTATTCACCCACTGCCATTTGAATTTTCCATTTTGTGTGTGTTTGTGTATCACAAGCTGAAATTAAAATGGATATTTTTACCTAAATTGCTCCCAAATGGCCTTTCATAGGGGAATTAACTAATTAGCTCAAGGGAGCAGTGAGAAGGCTTTTTGGTACCTTTAAAAAGCAGGGATCTTTTAGCCTTTGCATTCCAGTTCCAAGAAACTGGATTCCAAAATGCAAGATTAAAATGTATTAATTCAGGCCCAAAATAGATGGGCCAAAAAGTGTGGCTTCCAGCCACTTCGAGAGCATGGTGTGCAGATTACGCATGCCATCAATGTGGCCAGAAGCCGCACTGTGGCCGCCTAATGTGGCCTGAAGTCAGAAAAGGAGCAGTGAAAAGCTGCTTCTTGCCAGCGGCCTGTTCAAGAATGTGGCAACAACTGTCTCCTAAGAGTGAAAGGAATTCTTAAACATGACTGCAGTGAAGTTTTATGTCCTATGGAGGGTTCAAAAATACCAAAGACATGTGGTTGCAAAGGACAGAGTCAATGTGCCCTTCAGGTACTAAAAATGACACTTAAGTGAACTGGGCCATATAGAACAATGGACTGTGTACACAAGAGAAAAACCAATTAAGTACAGATATTTACATCTTTCAAATCCAGGTGGGTTGTTCAACCTCTCGGGAAGCTGCACAATATGTAACAATGAGAGTATAGCAGTCTTAGCCAGTTTGGCCTGTTTCGATTCAGTGGAGGTAGACAAGACAGTTAAACACTGATTGTGCTCAACAATGGAATTCCTTGTCAGTAGGAGGGGAGTGATGTACAACTTCAGGTTATACTGTTGAAATGAGGATTGACTTTTTCTTCCTATGATGGACAAGGGTCTAGGCCAACAGCCCTATTGTCCAATATGAATTCTTAACCATTCATGCAGACTCTGGCAACAGATAGCCTTTTTGCCTTATGCATCAAATCTAATACAAGTACAACTCATAATAATATGCGGGAAACTCAGCAGACATGTGGAAAAAGTTCTCTGATCTGATGAGACCAAACTAGAATTTTTTTGTCTTGCTTTAAAGCCAACAGTGTCCATTTCCCTGAGATTATAGCAGCATCATGTTGTGGGGATGCTTTCACATACCAGGGATTGGGAAATTGATCAAGCCTGAGAACAAGATGGATAGGACTCCATATGGCAATTTCACTCCCCCACCCTGAAATTGTCCCATTTTTCAGGCCCTCCTAGTTTTGCTTTCTTTCTAAATTGAAGGTGAATGTTTTCTAGCAAAAACCTCTGAGCTATCCCCCTCAACAAAGCATTCTCTCTCTCTCTTATATTCTTCATTTTAGCCACATTGAAGACCAAAATTTGTTGTCTATATTGTTGTTGGAAAAGTGGCTAGGCTTACAATGATGCAACATGACAGCATGTTGAAAATCAATATATCTGCGCAGAAACCTTCTCCTAGTGTAATTTTAACAAAGGCAAAAATAACCCTTCTCTTCCACAACTCAAAGAATGTCTCTGAAAGCATGATGCAGAACACAAACAAGCCTTTATCTTGATTATCATAGTCAGGTGATTATCTGCAATCTGTGGCTGCCCCCTTATTGACTCCTGACATTTGGACTCTTTGTAAGCAATGTTCCAGACTTTACTGAGTTTACTTATTACAATGTTTTCTTTCTCCTTCAGGCCATGAGTTACAAAGTTATTATTCCATTTCCATCACCAATCAGTCTTCCCATTTTTCTAAACACAAGTCTTTTCTGAAACCTTCTCAAGTAGAAAATTCAACTTAACTCCCCCAGCACCTTTTGTGAGTCATAAGGCTGTACAGATGGATGAAATTGTGTTATACACTGGTACCCCGGGATACGAATGCGCCGCGTTACGAAATTTCCGGGTTACGAAAAAAATCCATTAAAAAAAACTGTTCCGGGTTACGAAGGTTATTTCGGGTTACGAAAAATTTTTTGGTGCTTTTCGGCGCTTTTTCGCACCAAATCGCGGCTTTCGCTATTAGCGCCTATGGGGCTTCGACTTGCGAATGCTTTTCGGGTTACGAATGGCGCCGCGGAACGAATTAAATTCGTAACCCGGGGGAGCCCTGTATTTGTAAGAGATAGTCAGTGTTACAAATTCAGTAATTATGACAGAATACAGACCTCCCAAAAAGGGCGGTCTGCCAGCACCTCCTTTTCCACTGACGGGAAGCCAGAGTGGATAAACCGCACAGTTTCCCACTGGCAAAAAAAGAACCCACAAAAAGCAGGTTCTTTTCCTGGCGCACTTGTGACAACCGAGTGCGCCAGTGACACACTCATGATGTCACAAGTGCTCCGCAACTTACAGGCGCTAAGCATCTGTTGCATCAAAATGGTGGCGCCCATGCTTTCAGGACGCTGCCATTTTGACGTACGGAATACGTACTATGGTTGCGAGGCGTCTGTAAGCGACACCCCGAGGCAACTCTAGCACATATTCCTTACGTGCTGAAAGACCCATCTGTACTGGGCCAATGAAATTTTAAGTCTGTCTTATGACATTACAGGTCTTCCCTATAACATCATAATTCACTTTTATGGATGTTGCACATGCAATAACAAAATTTCTCTTCGAAAAACCACCTATTCAACCTGTTGTAGTGTGTACTAAACTCATCTCCCTCTTGTAACAACACAGAAATGTCTGCATGGGGACTGTGCTGTTAAAAAGGTACTTTGATGCGGAGAAATGTAGCTTCATCTCCATAGCTACAGCTCCATGGCTATGCCTCCTGATGCAAGATCTGGGCCACAGTTTTGGGCACAACGCTCACATTTCCAATGTAGAAAATAAATATGGGATTTGCACGCATGCATAGACTTTGAACTTGATCATCAACAAGGAACACCTGATTCCTCACTATGGTGAGATGTATTATAGTTCCATTCAAAATGTTCTATTTGTTTGCACATTTATTTATATATGCATAAACTAATAAACATGATATTATGCAAATCTTCTCATTTTGATAAGGCTCATATAGCCACCTATATACAATCATGTTTCAGACCCTGAAGTGCGAGTTCTGTGTTCATTTTTTCTTCACTATGTAAAGTTCAAAGACAAAGAGCAAGAGCAAGTCTTACTTTAACAAGTGGGTAAGTCTTCTCCAAATCTTTTCATTGTATTAATCCAAGTAGTATTTGATTTGCCTGTTCTTGTATTATTAGACATGGCTGTTCTATATTAACACAGCTTGCAGTGTTATTTCTTGATAATTAAGTATGGAATTCTCTGAGGATACCAGGCATTCAACTCTCATGCAATTTCATCTAATTCCGTTTGGCGTTTGGAAGTTCAAGGCTAATTATTTTTCAACATTGGTCAAGAAGCATGATTTTAAAACAAAACCACTGGACTGTTATTTTTATTCATGCTGCACTGAATCAGCAATGAAGCTACAAAAATATATGAAGAATTGTAAATATCCACTACGCCTCCCTAAAAAATGCATCCAAAACTAATCCAAACTAGAGTTTGGAACACTACTTTAAGAAATTTATTGTTTCCTTTGCATTAGCAAAGGATCAGATTAGTAAAATTACTCTTCTTGTTGAATAGTGCATTCCTGGCTTGACCTGGAGCTGAGCGTACTAACAATTGTAGTGGTTATTTGCTGTCAAGTCTATTTTGTCTTATGGTAGCCCTATGAATGAGAGACCTCCATGGGTTGCAGTCAATGACAGCCCTGCTTGGGCCATTGCAAACTCAGGGGCATGCTTCCTAGACTGAATCAATCCACCTGTAGTGCCATCATCCCTCTTTCCTCCTGTCTTCCACTTTATGGAACATTTTTTCAGTGAGTCAAATAATAAATCCAAAGTACAATTTAAGCATCTTAGCTTCTAGAGAGAGTTCAGGCCTGGTTTTGTCTAGGATTGATTCATTTGTCTTTTAGGTGGTCCATGGCAACCATAGAACTTTCCTCCACCACTACATTACATATATTTTTCCTGACAGCTTTCTTCACTGTCCATACATAAAATCAGAAAAGACTATGGCAGCGGTGAATCTACCTTTGGTATTTAAGGATATATCTTTTTACTTGAGAATCTTACCTTGTTCCTTTGTAGCTTCCTTTCCCACTCTTCTTTCTCTATCATTTTTTATTATAGTATCCATTTTGATTAATTATTGAGCCAATAAAGAATCTTTATACTTTGATGTCTTCATCACCCAGCTTGGAGTCGTTCAAATTATCCTTGGTCATTATTTTTGTTTTCTTGATATTCAGCTGTAACCCTGCTTTTGGTATTTCTTCCCTTTCACCTGTTAAGAGTTCCAAATCTTAACAGGTTTCTGCTAGTAATATGGTGCCATCTGCATATCTTAAATTGTTGACACATCTTTCTCTGATTTTCACACCTCCATTCTCAGGGTCTAATCTTAATTTTCTAATGCTCACCTTAATACGAATGTGGCCTTTAACTATATATATTCTATCCTTATTTTTTTTTAAAGAAAGGGACCCTCATGGCTCAGCTATGTATATGTACAGCTACTGCAGTCTATCAGAGAGAACAAGGCAATTTACCTGTCAATGGGCCTTCCTGCTGCGACTGGAGTGTTTGTGTCTCTGTATGTGTATATGATAATGTTTCTTTCTGACATATTTCTCTCTCTCTCTCTCTCTCTCAAAAACAACAACAACCCAATTTCTGACATCAGTAACAGCAATGGGAGTGCTTGTGGAATGTGAAAATCTAACAGAAGATTCAATTTTTTCTTTTGAAAATGCACACTGGAATGCTGCCCTTGAGATGACTGTGCACACAACTGTGAGTGTAGACTTATTTTGTCTTATATGAGACATGCACTGCTGAAAGTAGAATCATACATACACAGAGAGACATAAAAATATACTGGTATTATAACTGATCAGGATGCAAATCCCTGCTTAGCCATGAAAACCCATTGGTGTAACCTTGGGCAAGTCACAGTTTCTGAACTTCAAGAAGCAAGGCAAACTCCTCTGAACAAAATCTTGCCAAGAACACTCTGGGGTGGTGAGAGGGAGATTTGTCTTGTCACTCCATAAATCGGAACACTTGAAGGTCAAAGTGACAACACTGAAGAATCTCTCTCCACCCCTACACACCACACACACACACACCCCAGAGGTGTGTGTGGGTGTGTGGTGTGGTGTTGAGAGAGAGAGAGAGAGAGAGAGAGATGGAGTAGCGCTTTAAAATCACCCTCAGAGGCATTTTAAACCCTGGGATTAGTTACACTGGAGGGCATGAGAAAGATGGCCTTTTTGGTAGTGACCCCATAATTTCAGAATATTTTCCCAGGTACATTGTGCATGACCTCCTCCTTTCATAGACCTTCTGAGAGGGATCAGACTTATTTAAAGTTGCTTTATTCTAATTAAGTACTGTGATCCTATTGATTTGTATTGGCATTAAAATGTCATGCTGGTAATTAAATAGTGCTGAAATAGTTTTGATGGTTTACCTGATTTTATGATATTACAGTCGACCCTTCCTATACACTGATTTTTTATAAACAGATTCAAGCATCCTCAGTTTGAAAATGTTCAAAAAAGTATACATTTCAAATATCAAACCTTGATTTTCCATTTTTTTTAAAAGGGACACCATTTTGCTATGTCATTATATTTAATGGGACTTCAGCATCCATGGATTTTGTTATCCATGGGGGATCTTGGAACCAAACCCCAGTGTATAACATGGGTCCTCTGTATATAATTGTTTTATAGCTTTGGCTAATTGCTGCTTTTCATGTATTATTGTTATACTTGGCTGTAAAATGTTAAATGAATTTTAAAAATACTATACTTTTAAGTAATTATGCATTAAACATTCCTCTGTCTATTATCTAGTGTGCATTATATTTCTCTATAAATGAAATTAACTAAAATGCACATGATTAATCAGTTTAGCATTGTTAGGACAGGCTTGTTCACTCCCTGGGTTGTGAGAAAGGTATGCGGTGGGAAGAAGAAGGTTCAAATTAAATTTATCTGAAAACCACAACTTTTTTTTAAAAAAAATGGGGGTTTCAAGAGCCACAAAAAGTGTGGTTAAGGGATTGCATGCAGCACATGGGCTCCATTTTCCCCACCTTGCCATAAAAGAATGCCCTCTTAAGTGATTAAGACTCAACCATAATAGCAGTATTTGACATGTATGCATTATAATAATTAGTCTAGTTGGTGAAAGTGTGGATTTTATCACACAGTTTAAAAAACCAAATTACCGCTACTGAATTCAAATTTGGGATACATCCCAAAGCTCCTGGCTTTGCAAATGGGCCAGCTGAACTCGGAATCTAGCCGGATGTTACCTGGGATACACCCGCCCAGTGATGTCAGTGGCAAAAGTGTGTGCGATAAAATCTGGATGTATCCTGAATTTGAATTGAATTTGGCAGCAGTAATTCAGTTTTTTTAATTGTGTGATAATCTCACATGTTTCATATAGTAACCTAGAACAACAATAAAGATTATGGCCTAAATCTAATTGTGAGTCTCTAGAAGAATAAATCTGTTGACTCAATAGGACATATTGTTTCCATTGATTCAATGGGGATACTCTAGTTGACATTCAGAACTGATTTTAGGCCTATAAATACTTAATTTATGGGCATAGCCTGGCATGGAATGAATGAGTTGATTAGGTTGGGAGGACCCCCAATTGGCCCTGTCAAATTCACAGAGATATGTCCTGATACTTATGCTGAGTTTGGTACCTTACAGATCAGAAGAACATATGTCTTTGGATAATCAATCTTGAGTACACACATTGGCCAGAATCCCGTATGTCACAGCATAATGTAGTATTTCCACATGCTACAGCTGGATAGTCAATATCCCTGGACTTCCATTGAGGTGCTGTATCCCCTATTGAATGCCTTGTAGGGGGAGGGGAAATTCCACAGCTTAGTGGTCGGTCCATGATGGGGAGGAGGGCTTTGGTCACTGTGGAAGAGGAGGGAGAGAATTAATACCTCTGCAATGACCACAAAATGTCATAGATGGGCATAATATTTTGGCCCCATGAATGAGATATCTCCAAATCACCCTAAGTCAAAGTCAATTCAACAGCTGTTAACAATAACAACAAGGAATCAAGCAGGGAGGCCATGGCTGCCCTAATTTTGGAAGGTCCGATCATAAATCAAAGCTCATGACAGCATACAAAACAACAAAATGGGCCATTAAGAATCAGGCTAATGTTTATATTAAGAGATGGAGCCAAGCATATGCCACTAATAGGATGCCAGCCATTCAGTGTCCCAAGCAGATTAAAATTTCTTATTTGTGTCCTAGAAGAGGATTTTTGTTTCAAATGTACTGATTAAATATCATCCTCCCCTCCCCCCAAAAAACCCGATTATAGGTTTCTTCTTTCTAAAGTTTTGGATTTCAAAAAACTTTGTGAAGTTCTTCTCATATCACATCATATCATTTCTAAATAGAAGATTCTTTGTGGATGCACAGTAGGATGTATGAGGTACTGAAGTAAAAAACGCTCTAAGAAATATTTTTGTTCCAGAAAGGAAAGGAAAAATCATGTTGGGGGAGGGCTGTCACTTTCTTGAGGAAAAACTGCATCAAGAAGCAGAATGGTTCTTATTTAGTTTGGCAAACAGCTAAGCATGTGAACTTCATCTTTACAGCATTGTCAACAGTCATTGCATAGAGTCATGATACTAGAAGGGAACATCACTGTGTTCTTTCTCTTTGTATGGGCTTAAGTGTCACCCATTATTTGAAAATCAAAAGACACTGTTGGGTAATAGATGGCTGTATTATACAAGCCTTATAAGACATCAGCCTGTTTAAACACACTCATCTAGCTGACATGATGGACAAATGTGCTTCACGTCTAGGCAATGCTCATCTTTGTAATGCTGTCAAGTTAGATATCATTTGTTTTGTTTGTGTCTCAGCTGCTTAATTTTTAGCTTGCCACAGACATACATAGAAGTCATCCAACTATGTATATTTGACTTATAAAATGGGGGAAAACAGCAACAGCCCAAAGGGGTCAATATTACATAACCTTGGCCTTCTCTTTTTCTTGATCAGCTTTTCCAGCTTGTGTCAAATCTTATTTATGCAACCCTTGAAGAGGTTGTTTAGAAAAGGGGAGATGGCTGGGTTGAGAAAACAGTGATGGAATATGCTGAGCTTATCTGACAAACACTCAGGCTAGCATCTTTTGTAGCCATTTATAAAAATGAGCAATCCAAAGGGCAAGATTTCAACAACATACGGTGCTCATATCAATTCAGTAGCAGACATGATGTTCCAGCTTGTTAAGCTTGAGTCTATACTACTACCAAGAATGTAATGGTGTCTTTTCTAATGCTATTAATAAACTAGAAGGCTTTGTAAATTAAGTTTTGTAACCCTATATACATTTACCTGAAAGAATGATCCATTGGATTTAATGGAGCTCATTTTTGCATTAGTCTAGATGGGACTGTGCTGAAAAGTTGCATACCATCCAAAAACCATGTGCAATATTAATATCTTTTGCTTTCAGATATTTTGCTACACTCAAAAAATATTCTATAAGGTGAATCTATAGGAGACCGTGACCTTCGGCCTTCCAGTCTGCAGTAATACTTGAGTTGTGAACATTTCTTAGTTTCAATTTTATTGGATTATATTAAATCACATACAATTTTTTCCATTCCTTGTTTCATATCAAGGTAAAATAAAAGAAGATATTCTTTCTAAACAGAATTCCATGTGTATTTTGACAAACATTTTTTCCAACATACTCATTTGCTTATGCATTCATGTTATATTTTGTAAGCATTTTACCTATTAACTCAAATGTTTGTTCACTTTTTTCCAAATCTATGCATTTTGCCTCCACATGTTCTCTGTCACATAATTCAAAAGGGAAAAAAGAAAAAGAATCTGACATTTGCAGTTTTGTTTCTAATGATCAGAAGTGGAGGATACGTGCAAACCCCCATTCATTGCTTTGGGGTGTGTGTGTGATAGGTTGCCATTTTCCAGTTCTGTTGACCAGTTAAGTTAAATTGTGGTTTGAGTCTGTTAAATTTTGACTGAATGTGAACATACTGTTACTGAGCCCAATGTAGTCTCAGCAGTCATGTAGGTTTCAGCAGGCCTATAAAGTGATGGGTAGGTAATGAATTGGTGAGCTATGAAACAAAATCAGGGATTGATGAGTTTTGAGCTGAGGGTTCAGAAACCAGTACATCTTCATTTTTCATGTCTTGTGCCCAACCTTTCTGGAATTCCAGATATCTCTAGAGTTTAGATGAAACCCAGACTTCCTCTGATGAATCTATTTCAGCCAACAGCAATTTTCAGGGATGTTTGCTGCTACTACACATATATAAAATGTGGGAAACATTGTGGTGTATTTCTACACACTGGTGTGTGGTTGCTGTGTCATCATTGATATACTCTAGAATCCTAATATTATTGGCATACCATTGATATACCCTAGAAATGACACTCCCTTTAAGAGCCAATTTGGAATCTAAATGTTATCTATTTTGTGAACTGCTTCACTCACCATAGAATAAAATGTGATAAGACTGGAAAACAAAGAGCCAACAGTGCCATTTATAAAGTTCTGTTTTTTAAACACAACCACCACCACATTGGTTTGCATATTATAAAACTGAAGTATGATAAAAAAATCTAGTATTCTGACCTGCATCTATTATCTTAAACTATTTGAAAAATCATAGACTTAGGCTTAATACCTATGCTCACTCACTTGCAAGTAAGCCCCATTGGTCTCAGTGGGACTTAACTCAGAATATATATATACAGTAGATGGTAAAACCAGATGCCACTAGGGGATTTACAGTGACGTTTGGGGAGGCTTAATGTGGAGAAAGCAGCAAAATGTGTGAAGGTATGTAAACACACTTAATGGAAGCAATGGTAATTTCAATTTATAAAGATAATAACAACATGTACATTGGATTTTTTGCTGGGTTAATGAAATTTTAAATATTATTGGGCTTTATATAGGCTTCAAAGGTTAATGAATTACCCTTAAATTTTAATTAGATTGCATTAAGTGTTTTCCATGGCTTTTCAAGTGCTCTGAAACCACTGGAGAGCTCAGCTTTTGAGTCCTAATGCTTTTGATCGGCAGTAGATTAAGAATAAGGAAACAAAGTAATTTCTGTAGTAATCAGTTATTTGATGCAATTCAGCACTACATAATGGGGTAAGGACTATTGCTTCTCATCACCTTTCATCTGTCAAATATCTCCATTTCCCTTTCCCCATTTCCAGCCAGATAGAAACCTCTCCTACTGCTGTTCTTCTCCTATCATGTCTGTCCCATTTTCAAGGAAAAAACTGTGCCTATAATATGTTATCACTTATCTTACATATTGTCCCTTACAATGCAATGCTGGTTCCTAGCTGAGCATAGAGAAAATGGCCACCCAATGTGCACAGCTACCAGGGCTGGCTCCCAATATGTTTCCTTGTCCAAAGTGAAAAGCAAGTTGATTAGTATCTTATTCTGGATTTAGAGGGCAATTTTGTGATTAAAAATAATGGATACATTTTTAAAGGAATGTCACTGTTAATTTTTGTATCAACCCCATTTCTACAAATAATGCAGGGGAAAACAAACATATCAGGGGATCTAGTTGTTCCGATCAACAGGATGCTATTGACAATGCCTTAGAGATTATTAAAATAAATCATCCATAAAACAAAACATTTCTACCCCCCAAAATGACTCAATTCAAAATATGTAGGGCAGTTAAGAGTTCCTCCAGATAGGCCAAATGTGTCAGAAGATTGCAATGTTTGGTTAAATTTATGCAGGTCTGTTGAAAACACAACATATTTCTTCTTCCAATGTGAAAACACTTCTTTTCTATCTCTGAGGGCTTTGAGGTGATTTTTAAAAAATCACCTCAGTTTAATCCACTGCTTTGGGGGAGGACCGGGTTTTTAAAATGTGTAGTTTGACCCTGTGTAGTTTGACCCTGTCATGCCCAGCTTGGCTAAGGACTCAGGAGAGGAGTCTGAGCCTGAGTTTAGCCCTAGTTCTCCCCTGACAATACCAACAGAGACTGTGGCCCAACAGGATGGTCAGAAGCCCAGCGTCCGGACAGCAGAGTCCCATGTCAGTTTGGACAGAGACAGAGGCCAATGTACCCGTGCCTTCCTACAGCCAGAGGAGATCTGTAAGGGTGGGAATGCAGCAGTCTCAGAGGGTTTGTATGAGATGCTGAGAAATTAAGGAACAGCTACACCAGTGACAGCTGAAGATAAAAGATTGGGAGGAATGCCAGAACCTTTGTCAAAGGTTAACTAATTCTCCTGTTGAAAGCACCTTGTTCATGAATGCTCTTCTTGGCTTGGACCTGTGGATCTTGGACTGACCATTCTGATTTGCTGAAACCCTTGATCCTTTCTGGACTTCTTGACTACACTGACTATTCGACCCTTTGGCTTGATTACAGACCTTGCTTTTGGAATTTTGCTTTTTGCTTTCTAAGTCTGCAATTGAAGATGTGCTTTATTATTACACATGATGTATTATGCATCTGCTGTGTTGGAAAACAAGAGAGAAGTTTTGGACAGAGGTTTCTTGCAAACCTTAGAAGAATGTGTACTCCTCCCCACTAAATGCTGGTCTTCTCACTCTTATGCAGAGGACAAAAACACCTCATGGCAGTCACCAAGTTTTCAGCAGAATGTCTGAACATGTCAAAATACGATTTTTTTGTAGTGGATAAGAAATTTCCTAAATATTCTTTATCTCCATATCATCAAGAGGGGACTGTTCCTATCATATCTGCTCCGAGATGTGTAGAGACCATTCAAGTGCTGCATCCTATTCCTGACAGAGGTTTGGCACCATACAAACTGAAGCAGCTGTGGAAAGTTTGACTCTAAAACCAAGAGTAGATTCAGCAGTAGCCCCTGTCCATTTTCTGCCAACAAGACTACAACACTATGGAAAGTTCTCTGGAAAAGGCAGCTTTTGGAATACACGCAGTGACAGACTTCAATGGAATTTCATTAGAATTCCATTCTGCAATATGAGAAGGGGGACAATGGCCAGGATCCAAAGGTGGCCTTCCATTGTCCTGAAGCTTCCATCAAGAGTTGTTTCTCTGCCCTTGATCTTATTTGTGAGGCCCTTTTCACATGACACAATTATAGCACTTTGACACCACTTTAACTGTCACAGTTTCTTTCTATGGAAACTTGGGATTTGTAGTTGGGTGAAGTATTCAGAATGCTTAGCCAGAGAGAAGTTACACCTCAAACAATTATAAATCCCAAGATTCCACAAGATGTAGCTTGTGTCAAAGTGCTCAAATTGTGCAGTGTGTATAAGGCTTGGTTAGGAACTCATATACCCGCAAGCTTTTACAACTTGAATTATTGGGGTCTATACTAACTCTGATATATTAAAATGTAGGTGGCAAAAGAAAAGTACTACAGTGTATTTTGGGATTCAGAGAAAATACCTCTATGTTTAAAAATCAGCATCCTTCTAAACCTTTATGCAACCAGGGCCTAACGTTTAGGCCCTAAACCCTCTTCTCATCATCTAGTATCAAAAGTACAGTATTCTGCTAAAAGTTCCAGAGCTGTTTCATTTCATTTTCACTGAAAGATTGCTTCAAGGTGGCTTTCATTTTCTTACTCTCTTTGGAAGGGAGATAAAAGAGATATATATTTTAATATGCTATCCTTTCCTCTAAGAAATAATCAAATACCCAATTCAATGGCAGTTTGAGATGCTTTAGAGAATGGAACAAGGGAGGAATGAAACATGGTTTGAGTTTCTTAATATAGCAGCTAACTGAATGATATGTTCAGTCCCAGATTTATACCAGACCCTGATATTATATAATAGCACATTCAAGCAAGGGAAAAAAAACCCTGCATCCCCCTCAAAGATAAATGTTTCTGTACTCTCTGTGGTTTCTGATGTAAAGATCCCTAATATTGGAGTGTTATAAATGTCATAAAATAGATTGATGATAGCTCGGAAGTGGTGTGGTGTGGTGTGGAGAGAGAGAGAGAGAGAGATACAGACAGACAGACAGATTATTTATTACATTTATTTGCATCCCGTTTCCCCCAAAAAATTCGGATTCAAAGCAACTTACAGTCTAAAAACACAGCACAATTAAAACCTTACAAAAATAACAGTTAAAAACTACTACAATATTAAAACGGATCATACGTTTAAAAATAGAATACAAGTAATAAAATAAATAAATAAAAGCATGTAAAAACCATTCACTTTAAAATAACATAACACCCTCAGGACATTCTTTAAAAACCTTACATTTTAAAAATCTTAGCCTGCTGGTGGAAGGACAACAAAGAGTGGATCATTCTGGTCTCCCTGGGAAGGGAGTTCCAAAGACTAGAGGCAGCCACCTCTCTCATGTCCCCACCAAACATGCTTGTGATGGGGATGGGACTGAGAGAAGGGCCTCTCCTGAGGATATCAGAACCCTGGCTGGCTTGTATAGGGAGATACTGTCTGCCAAATAGCTTGGACCTGTTTCGAAAATATAGGGCTTGATCGGTCATAACCTGCACTTTGAATTGTACCCAAAAAAAAAATGGAAGCCTGTGGAGCTGTTTCAAACAGGGGCATTGTGTGGTCTCTGTAACCTGCCCCAGTTAACAGTCTGACTGCAGTTCTTTGGACCAGCTGAAGTTTCCAAACACTCTTCAAAGGCAGCCCCAAGTAGAGTACATTACAGAAGTCCAAATGGGATATAACCAAGGCACGTACCACCGAGGCCAGATCTGGTATCTGAAGTTGCTGGCACTCAAGTTTTAAATGTGTAAAAGCACTCCAGGTCACTACAGAAACCTGGGCCTCCAGATTCAGAGCTGTGTCCCGGACTAACCCCCAATCTGTGAACCTGTGTTTTCAGGGGGAGTGTAACTTCATCTATCACAGGCTGGATCCCTATTCCCAGACTTGCTTTCCGACTGACCAGGAGCACTGTGCACAGAGAATCCTGTTAGGCAAAAATGAGAGAGATCAACCCCTCTCCAGCCTCATCCAACCAGGTCTCTCTAATACAGGCCAGGTCGGCATGCTCATCGAAAATGATCAGGCCTTTGCCCTCTGCATCCAGCACAAGCTCAGTCCTGCAAAGAGTGAAATCCCACTAAGGAGGCAGAGGTTCAAGGCAGCAGCAAAACCAGCAGCCTCTTCCTCCCCCCAGCCCCCTGATAGTCACCATGGTCCCTCCACCTCTATCTCTCTGCTGGGGTGTTGTGAAACAGATTGTTTCCATAGAAATATAGGTATTTTTAAAAGTAGACATATACTGTTCTGTTATACAAGATGGCCAAAGAAAGTGATAATAATTCCTTCTAGGAAAGGTTGAGTTTGGTAATGGGCAGATTATCATTTTTATCAACAAGATGCACCAGAGGAGGTTCAAGACGAAACACTCAAAAAAAGACCTTGCCCCCATCTCTTTGGTCACTCTCCATTGCTGGATTCTGTCATTACTTTAAGAAAAGGAAGTTTTCATGGTTGAAGGTGCATTCATATATGGCATGGCTGTAGCTGTAGCTCTTAAACCAGCTACAGCTCTTGAACCAGTATATTGCAGCTACTGACATACTCTTCAAGAAGCCAACAGACCAATGGTAATCCACCGAGGGGAAATAAAAAGAGGTAACTGAAGGAGTGTGAACAAGTGCATTGCTGCGGGGAGGGTGTTAGGGCCTCTGTTCATTTTTCATAAAGCCCTTTCCCTTTGAATCAATGAGGCTTGTAATTACTTGTTGCTTGGTTGTGCAATCACTGGTCCTTCTCCCTTTCTTCATTATTTCTTAGCCACCTTCTTGGGAGCTGCCGGTCATTGCTCCACTGTCTTATATCCAGAAGAATTGGGAAGACTGTTTCGAAAATCTACCTCTGTCAGCCCCAAGGCTACAGTGAGAGTGACACAGACAACAGTGTGTCCCTTTTCTGGTTGGCACATGATTCTTTGAAAAAATATTTAGCTCTATTATATGCCTGCAAGAACTGTGTCCTGTAATATCTGAGAGACTGAGGAGTGACTGGAGGTCTTGCATTTGAATGTCACATCTGGCACGAACTCACTACAAGGCCTTAGAGGATCTATTTTCTCTTAGCTTCAGTCCACCCAGGAAGCAATATGGGATATAATAATAATAATTTAGACTGCAACTAGACAGAATAAGTCTTTGCAAGGAGTACAAGTAGATAGCGTAAGTAATGGGTTGGCAACATCTGGTCCTCCTAACACTGTTAGATTGCATGTCCTATCAACTCTAGACAGCATAGCCAATGGTGATAGGTATGGGAAATTGCAGTCCACCCACATCTAGAGGGCTACTTAAACCTGCCCAGAAATGCATTCAACTGTAGAAATGTTTGAGTGCAGCATTGCTATGTTGAGAATTGTTATGATTTCAAACGAAGATCATGACACGATGTCAGGATGAGGCAATACTTCATCTCAGGAACCTTTTGGCTCTTAAGCAGACATCCTGTCCGAGATTGCTGCCAGTAATCTCTGACTTATGCTGATAACCGAGCCTTCAGCCAACACGTGTAAGCAAAACAAACCTTGTGGAGAAGCAGTCTAAGAGCAAGCCGAGGAAACAAGCCGATGTCGGGGTTACAGAAAGTCAAGCGTACCGAAAGATGAGCCGAAGTCAGGAATCCAGAAAGCAGCGTGGTCAAAACAGTCCGAGGTCACAATAACCAAGAGATAACGAAGATCCAGTCTGGGGTCAAGATAACAAAGTAGCAAGGTAACAAGATGTCAGGAGCTAGAGCGACAGCAATCACACCAAGGGCTCATGCAATAAACTCTAGCAACAAACTCAAGCCTCTCTCCCACTTAAATCAGGGAAACTCTCCCTCGGCTGGTTTGCTAATTGTCTTTCTGCAATCCTTCTGGATCTGCGCCTGCAAGCACTCTCGGCCCGTCTCTCTTGATAAGAAGGCACCTGCAGGCAAGCCTCGTCTCCAAAGTCACCACTAGGCTGTGGCACCATAGGAGGCCTCTCCTCAGCACAAGGACCTGGTTGGACCTCCTGCTCTGGGGCTGGGGAAGCACAGATGGGACCTGGCATAACACCTGGCGTAGCCTCAATCAGCCCTTGCTCTGGAGGAGGCTCATCCTCCTCCTCATCCTCCGAGAGCTCATCTTGGCTGGCCATGACACATCCCTTCTTATGAGCCACTGTAGAATCCAGAGCAGAGGAAGAAAGAGGAACCATGAACCATACTCTAAAACCAGATTCTATAATGGCAGAATGATCACCACACATACCGATAAGTCATTTCGTCTGGTCTGACTATAAACTCTCTCCCCATCTGTTTTCCCTTTCTGTGTTGTGTCTTATTTAGAATGCCACCTTGACCATTGTAAGCTGCTTTGGGAGCATTTTTTGGCTAAAGGGCAAGATAGAAATGCTTTGAATAAGATAAAATGAAATGAAAGCTTCAAAGGCACATATGGGGTCTTTTGCCTTTGCAGCAGTCCTGCCTGGGTTCCTATGTTTTTGAATTCCACATTTGGGCTGTTTGTTTCTCTGCCTCCTGGGTCTTCCTTCCCTGCTTCCTCCCAATGAATACAGAGGCTTTCACTTCTTCCACTGAAATGCTTTGTACAGATCCTTTCTGAGTGGTGCCTTGAGCTTTGGGTCAAGAGCTTCTGGGTCTCTCTGGCAAGCCTGGTCTCTGATCCATCAAATATTCAAGGGCAGCTCTCCTTCCTTAGTTGCTTATGGCCTAACACATAAATGGGGTCTAGCACAGCTCTTTTATCTATCCTTCTGAGAACAAGACACTTCTGTGAACTTATGAGCACAAACCTTTGGTGGCAAAAAGCTCCGTTTTGAACTGATAGAGGTTTCTGCCTGAAGAATCTCATGAATAAGATAATCAAATCAAAATATACCAGCAGGTAGTTCACCTGCCGAGCGTGAGCCAGAACATTAAGCAGATAGGGTCGAGGATAGTTTTCAGGAGGACCTCTTTACAATCGATTATGCTTAAGAAACTCACAGTGGAATAGTTCAGACTTCCCATCCCATATTGTCTTTACAGCAGCCTTAGAGTAGTTGGTTATGCTGAGGGCCAGGGAGGGGAAGGGGAGCAGTTTCTGGGCAACCATTTTGCATGGGTAAGCATTTGAATTTTAAAAAAACTCCTGGGAGAGTGTGTTTGTTGCTGAAGGGGTGGAGCTTCTGTGAGTCACATCTGTGAGTCACTAGGGGATGGAGCTAAGAGCCTAGCTCTATATAACTCCTCTCAGAGCCTTTCCAGGTTAGTCCCTGCCAGAGAGGAGAAGAGAAGGGGAGCAGTTTCTGGGCAGCCATTTTGAGTGGATGAGATTTGAATTTTTTCAACCAAGGAAAAGTGTAGCAGAGGCAGTAGGGGACCAGCAAACTTTGTTTTTAGAGGTTCTCTTTTAAATTTTTCCCTTTTTTAAAAAAGAATTTTTGAAGGTTTCTTGCTCAGAAGAAGTGAGTCAGAAACTTGCCTTCAGAACGAGCTAGCAGCCTGGACATCTCTATAAATTTATATGCCCAGTAGATTGATTTTACTTGCAGAGATTGGTGATAAGGCCAGGTCATCATGGGCCTTTAACGTTGGTGTTTACTGGAGGATTTTTTGAGGAGGAAGCCCACAGTCCTGTTTCAGCGATTACTTAAGACTTCTCAGCATGGACAATGATGGATGTTGCAGTCACCTGAAACACTTGTGGGATGTTTGTCTTCTTGCCTACAGATGTGGGGAACTTCACATGCAACAAGTGCAGGTTGGTAGCCCTCTTGGAGGAGAAAGTCCAGCAGCTGGAGTCCAGAGTAGCTACACTTCAGCATATTAGGGAGCAAGAGGTTTTCCTGGACAGAACGGAATGAACAGTCTTGGACGGGGACCGCACAGAGTAAGTTGCTGGGGAGGAGAAGGTCACTTCACATACAAAGGAAGCAGACAGCTGGAGGAATGTCACACAGAGAAGTAGGGAAACCAGGGATCGTTCTGGGAGCATGCAGCTACAGAATCGATTTGAAGCTCTTTCCCTTATCAAGGAGAATGAGGAAGAGCACATGTATAAGAAATGGAAAAATGAGGAAATCACCAAAGAGGAATTCAAACAAATAGCGAGCACGTGTAGGAGTAAAGTCAGAAAAGTTAAAGCACAGAATGAACTCAGGCTTGCTAGAGAGGTTAAGAACAATAAAATGGGCTTTTTTTGGATATGTCTGCAGTAAAAGGAAAAATAAAGAAATGGTAGGGCCACCGTGTGGAGAAGATGGCAAAATGCTAACGGGATAGAGAAAAGACAGAATTACTCAACACCTTCTTTGCCTCAGTGTTCACAGAAAAGGAAAAGCGTGCTCAACCTGAGGATTAATATTACTGACAACACACAAGTGTGGGCAACCTGCAGACTTCCAGGTTTTGTGGAAATGAGATTAACATTACCCTACACCATTGGCTATGCTTTTTAGGGTTGGTGAGAGTTACAGTCCAACAACATCCGGAAGGCCCCATGTTGCCCAACCTTGACTTATTAGAACTTCTTCAGGTTTTCTCTTTTTAAATGGTGCTAAAGCATTTGACAGTGCAGCGTGCAAACTTTGGTATCATCCCAGATTGCACTCTTTCCCACCATTAATATCTTTTGCAATGGAACAATTCCATTTGCTTTCAGAACAAAGTGTCTTGTGAAAGCCACTGAATGAGTCCTCCTCAGAACAAACTGGATTGATTTACAAATCAGCCAAACAGCTGGAAATAGCTGGGTTTATTTAAAAGCCAGAAATAGCTCATCTTATTCTCTTCGGCCAATCCATCTTCCAAAAAGTCAGAAAAAGTTCGCCTTATTTCTTGCATTAATCCATTTCCTGAAAACAACGATCAGAAAGAGTTATACTTTTCCAGATCAAACTGTGATCTTTTGGTATTCAAAAATCATTCAGCTCCTCCTTTTCTCCCACTGGGGCTCTGTGATCTCCCATTGATACTCTGTTATTCAGAGCTCATGAAATGACTAGTTCAATTTATGAAAAATATAGGTCATGATGGTCAAAACTTGGGTTCTAAATTAAATAAAGATAAATAAGAATTACTCACATTCAGTACATGAGATAATAATTTAAACATTTCTGTACAACTGAAACGAAAATAGACTATAAAACCAACCAATTATTTAGGGCTTGGTCAGTTAGCTCATATAAATCAAATATATCAGACAATTATGCCACCTAACTAGAAGGATTTTTTAAAAGTTGGAATAAATTAACATTTCCCAGTTGAAAGAATTTCTGCAATTAAAATTCCAGTTTACAGAGGTTTTCCTTTTCCCTTTAAGTTCCTTTAATCAATATTAGGACAAAATCTTAAGAAGCAGACAGGTGTACCATGCACTTTATTTGGATAGGGAAAAATATATAGTAATAGCTTTAAAAATAAAAGAATGGGTACCTAGTTCTAGGTATAGCTGTTCCACTATATCGTATCTTAAATACAATAAACAATTCAGTAGTTCATCTTTTTTAAAAAGAATCTTCATTTCCCTTGATTTAAAAAGTGATCCCCCTTCCACCTTCTATCATGGATCCAGGGATGGCCCAGGGAGACTTCAAAAGTGGGAAGGAATTCTGCTTGTGGCACCCTCCCTTTAGAGCAGTGAAAAGGCAGTGGTAGCAAACCTGACTTTCACGAGAGATGTAAATCTCCTTCATTCATGATGTCTTCACATTACTCTGAATCTCAACTACTTTCTTGTTCTGTCTATGGTTCATATGTTGCAATAAATTTTCTTTTTTATAGCAAGCTCTTGGCATCCACTGAGGTTTGGTTCCAGGAGTCCCCATGGTAATCAAAATCAGTGGATATTGAAGCCCCATTATGTACAATGACATAATAAAATGGTGTCTCTTACAGAAAATGGTAAACTCTAAGTTTGTTTTTTGGATTTTTTAAACAAAAATTTCACCGTTTAGATGGCTGAATCCATGGTTGCAGAATTCATAGATGCAGGGAAGCAGCTCTACAAGGCAATGTGTCAATAGGTTTCACATTTTAAAAAAAAGTATGCAAAGATAATAATGGTGGTGGTGGGGGGGAATTGTATTACAGGTGGACTGATTCAAGTAAGGAAGCGGGGCCCTGGGTTTGCCAAAGCTGAGCAGTGCAGTTGAGGACTGACAAAATGACACCTGACAAAAACCAAGCATACAGAGACCAGTTATATTCTTGGAGGTTTCTTATAGGGTTGCCATAGGTCAAACATTTTCAAATCTATGTATTTTAGGTGTATCTTTTTTTTAATTTAAATGTAGAAATGGTTCCTGCATTTTGTTTTATTTCTCTGAAACACACTACAAATCTCACAGACCTATTTATTTTGGAAATGAGGCACACTTTGTTTTGCAGTGGTAAGCCAGCATGGTGTAGTGGTTTGAGTGTTGGACTATGACTCAGGAAACCAGAGCTCGATTCCCTGCTCAGCCATGGTGACCTTGGGCAAGTTGCACTCTCTCAAAACCAGAGGAAGGCAATGGCAAACCTCCTTTAACAAATCTTGCCAATGATAGGTTAGCCCTAGTCTTGCAATAAGTTGGGAATAATATGAAGGCACATAACAATAACAATTGTTAGGAGGGGTAGAATGAATACTTTCACTAAGACACAACTATTTTTAACACAACAGCACAGCAATTCTTTTCCAAACCATAAATCAAGGTGGGAAATGGGTTGAAATCAGTTTTTGTCCTCCCCTGGACCTTGGTGGCTCTTATTCCCCCCTCATTTCCCCAAACCCTTATCCTTTCCCAGAATACTCCCTCCCCTAGTTCATTTTTGCATCTAAAATGTCCAGAAACCTCCCCGAACCTCAGAGGAAACAAAGTGCCATTTAAACATAATTTTGCCTATTTTGCCTATTTTAGGCCATAGAGAGCCATTTTAAGAAATATGAAATATACTAGCCACTCACAATTCCTTCCTTCCTTCCTTCCTTCCTTCCTTCCTTCCTTCCTTCCTTCCTTCCTTCCTTCCTTTTTAAGATGCCTTTTAACTGATAAAATAGGTCTGACATGGGGAACGGTAAGTTTACATGGTGAATTACTACTGGGAGCCTGCCTGGCCATTTAGGGAGGAATTAATATTTTTGGTGGATGGGGTAATGTTGGGAAAAGTGGAGGTATGCTTGGAGATCACATCAGGGATGTGGGAGGCTGCATAGAAGAATATTCCAAGAGTGAACCTTTTTCTCTAACCATTGGCATGCTACTTTGGGGGCAGGATAAGGAATGATGCTAGATCTTATGTTCCCTGGCACATCCTCCAGGGAACCAAATGATTGCTGCCCAGATATCCTATGCAATACACTTTCTAGGATGAATATAGAAGTAAAACAAGCCCAGCTTTGTCACCGTTGGGAACTGTAATTAGAGATAAATTGTGTAATCTAAAAAATATAATGGTGGTGATTTCTCTGTGGAAATAAAATAGGATATTTGCATATAAATATCTAATCACTTGCAGGGCTTGTGTCACTTTCAGTCACATTTGTGTGGGGAGGGGAATGCTTTGATGGTCACATTCAGTGTTTTCAATTTCAGTCCTTTGTATTGGAAAAAGTGAGATTGATGGTTTGGTTCAGACATTTGTCCCATAATGGACAATTAATGGACAACTAAGGGAAAAAACTGCCAACCTAGCAATTCGAAAGCATGCAAATGCAAGTAGATATATAGGTACCACTCTAGTGGGAAGGTGCCCACATGATCACAGAGTAGTTTCTGACAATGCTGCTCTTTGGCTTAGTAATGGAGATGAGCACCACCCACTATGATCGGACACAACTTGACAACCTTGTCAATGGGGAATACCTTTACCTTTACCTTTAACCTTTAAGGAACAAACTAGATATGAAGTTAAGTATGCCATTTGTCTTTGTATATTACATTTGTGTGTGTGTGTGTGTGTGTGCGTGTATGAGAGAGATTGAAGGATGTAACCATTTTGAAGGAACAATCAATTTTATTTATTATCCATTAAAGGAAATATAGATTTGGTGAATATAGATTTCATGAACTCATGATCCCTGTATCCTGTCTATGATGTAAACCAATTGTGCAGTCTTCCACTATTTATTACAATATCAATTTTAAACAAAGACTGAATTATGAAGGGAGAGAAGTTTGTGATCCTGATGCCCCCTATCAACTGTTACTAGTATGCCATTTCCCCTGGGATGAAAGCCACCACTGATGTTGATGGGGCATTTTCTCACAGGCAAACATGCACAGATTGGGACTATAATGAAACCAAAACATTAAACAGCATGTCCCAAGAATTATGGACCCTGTTCAAATTGCAGGGGAATCTTATTTCAATCTCCTTAGAAGCCAGTCCTGACAAAAGCCAAGTGTACAGAGACCAGTTATATTCTTCTTGTGTCTGGTTTAGCTTGAACACCCAACTCCCCATATTTTAGTGTATACTGATGGCTGTAAAAATCATTATCAACTGAACTGAGTGAGCATTTAAAAATCAAATGCTAGACACTATCAAACTGTAAGACAATACATTATAGTTCCAACACTGAAAATGTCAGACTAATTTTTTTCTATCTCTAATACAGTTTTGTAAAAGTACAACAAACATGGCAAGATATTTTGGAAATGGCTATATCTGATTTGCAGACTATATAGTTATTCTCAGCTATTGAGCAGTGCTGCTGTATGTAAAGTTTCATTTATATGCAATCACAGAGAAAATGCTTCTACAAAATGTTTGAGTACTCTGCTCGCTAGTTTTTTCTAGCAGTCCTCTTCCCTGTCCCTGTCACAATCCCAAGAGGGAAGAAAAATATCCTTAACTAGGAGGAGGAGAAGGGTCAGTGAGGACAGGAGAATGGACAGTGAATGGCTTGAGAAGAGGTCAGCAGAGGCCACACATAACCTTTCTTTTACTGTAAATGACACACTCCATTCACTATGTCCTGCTGTGTTCTATGTTAAGTGATTTACTTGCTGAAAGATCACCTGTTCTGTGCACCATGAAGGATGGCTACAAATAGGAGAGAAACTTAATTATAAGATGAGGGTCATCATCCTGATAAGTTTAAAAGCTGCAGACTCTGTGTGTCATTTCTTGCTGGCGGTCATAGTCAGAAGAAACCCTGTAGCTCTTTTTGTCTGCTCGAGACTCGATTAGTGTTACCCCTTTGCACAAGGAAGATTTTTATTTCATGGTAAGAGTTCTTTTTGGTTGTTTGGGGCAAAGATAACTACTGGAGAGGAAGGTGCAGGAAGAAATGAGATATATATTCATTTTGAACTGGAGCATGTTAACATGGGTATGGGTCAAAGTTATATGAAGGGTGATCATTGTGAGTAAGAGAGGGGTCAGGTTTTTCAGCTCCTCCCTATTTCAGATACTTACCTGTCCTTCAACACTTGCATCAGGGGTAGCTGCTACATGGTCTTCTCTATGGCCTGTTACAGACTGCCAAAATAAAGGTGCTTCGGGTCTCTTTGGAGATATGCTATTTAAATGATGCATGAGTCCTAAGAGTCCGGAGGTCGCGCCAAAGCCACACTCCAGTCCTAAGCACTGGAGTGCAGCTTTGGTACAGCTTCCGGATTCTTAGGATGCATGCATCATTTAAATAGCATACCTCCAAAGAGACCCGAAGCACCTTTATTTTGGCAGTCTGTAACAGGCCTATATGTTTTTGAATGTAAAGAGATTTGGCCTTGACAATGAATAGGAACAGGCAGTATGGATCAGCAATGGCATGTACTCAAACCCACTGATTTGTTTAGGAGAGTTGGAGAGCATGTGATTAGATTTGCTGGCTGCTGTCCCATATGATAAGATTTATCATTACAATTTCTCTGTAACATATCATGAATTGTTGCATGTGGTGAGCCATGTTACTACAGCATCTCAGTAAAGAACGTTTCAGACTGAGTAAATCTTGAGTCTCTTCTCAGTCAAAGTTATATGGAGGCAGAAAGATATATTATTATTATTATTATTATTATTATTATTATTATTATTATGCTTTATTTATATAGCACTGTAGATTTATATATAAGAAGATCTAACCACTATGAGTTATTGGTTTGATCCGGTGTTTGGGAATACCCTAAAGAAGAGGTTGTACTTACTAGTTAAATTCAGAGAGAAAGGAAAAACTGGCAAGCAGAGAAACTACAACTGTGGATAAGGATTAGGCCCTTGCCACCTTGATTTAGGTAGTAGGAACTTTAGTTATGTATTTAGGAGGAGTCAATATGGTGTAGTGGGTTGAGTATTAGACTACAACTCTGAAGACAAGAGTTGAATACTTGCTCAGCCATGAAAATCCACTGTGTGATCTTGGGGAAATCACACTCTCTCAGCTTCAGAGGAAGGCAATGGCAAATCCCCCTGAACAAATTTTCACAACAAAACCCAATGATAGATTCAACTTAGTGCTACCAACAGTTGGTAACAACATGAAGGCCCACAGCAACAAATTCAGGGGGAGATAAAAGGGGTAAATTCCTTATATTGGAATTTCTATTATATATTTATACTTATTTTGTATCTTTATTCAGAACTTTAAGACTGTATTACTGCAGAACAGCATGTATAAAAGACTCCTTTAGTTCAGTCCTGCACTGGCATAACACCTGATGTGTGGAAGTTAGGGACAAATGACATGTGTTCAGTTTAGTATATAGTATGTATAATATGTTGCACTGCTGCTAGTTTCCTCCCACCCAAAAAATGTACATAAAATTGTAAATTGGTTACAACATTAGGACTGTGTTTGCATTATTCATACTTCCTGTTTCGTGGAACTTTGGCGGGTTATAAACCGCCGCTTTGCGGCGATCTGCCACCGCCGCTGTTTCCTTCGTGAGGGAGCCACTGCAGCCAAACCGCGCGGCTCCATTACGGAGCAAAAAAGAAGCTCCAAAATGGAGCTTCTTTCCATGGCGCAGCTATGACGCTGCGAGGCACCGCTGGTGCACTCGCAATGTCATAGGCGCCGTGACACATCTGGACTCTATGCTTCCAAGACGTAAACATGGCGGCGGCCGTCTGGAACGGCCGCCGCCAAAAAATACGTAGTGACTACGTATTAGGGTTAGGGGGTGCGGAAGCACCGCACCTTCCTAACCCTAATACGTAGTCACTACGTATTTTTTGGTGGTCTGTAACCCGCCTTTGAGTAAGCAATATTGTTTACTTGAATTCTTACTCTTGGCATATCTTGTTCTTGGGTCCAAGTTGTTGCCTTGTTCTCTTGTCCTGCCTTCTAGTCAAATGACAAAAACCTGGGAATCAATAAACCTTGAGTGGATGTGAGGAAGAGAACAAATACTACAAAGAGAAACAGAGAAATAGCACATGACTTGCTATCCATGGCCAGAGCTTAGACTAGTCAGAGGCCTTTTTATTATTATTACAGATGCCTGAATTCCCCAGTCAGTTCCGTTCAGTTCAGTTCATCTTTATTACAGTCATAGACCAGCACAGAATTCCCCAGTCAGCATGACCAGTGGCATTCTAGGAATTGTGATTGAATTTTTTCCCCCTCATCTCTGTCCACAATCTTGGCCAGGCAACAATAATTCTTTTTTAAAGTTTCTTACTATCTTTGCAAATGATCAGTTGCAAGACATGGCATTTATTCTAGCATATCATTAACCAGTCAGATTTACTGCTAACTTCCTATATAGCAAATTAATCTTGCATGAACTAAACCAAGCAGCAAATCAATTGTGCAGGAAATATGAGGATTTAATCAATAGGAAATCTATAATTTTGCTAATCAGTTTTCCAACAGCACATACAATAAAGTACGGCCATATATTATTAGAGCCATGGTCCAACAAATCTAGTGATCCACAAGGCACCTCTGCCATAAAATATTTCTCTGTTCTTAATTGGTATATTAACTAATGTAGGTTGCACACAGTCAACATGATGTCTGGTAAATTCTAAGGTTCATGCACATATACATCAAAAGATTCTAAAAGACTCATTTACACACACACACACACACACACTATGCATGCTACCTCTTCTCACCTGTTCTCCCATCTTCATCCCCATACATACTCACCTCCTTGCCCAGGTTTTCCGCAGTTTACATGCTGACCTTTTTCCCACCAATGCAACTCTATGAATCTGTGAGCTGAACCCACCCTCACTATTAAAGCTGATACTTTAGGCAATATTTATCCACACACACCTCACTACCAAAGAAGAAAAATTACACGAACATGCCCTCAATGTAAGCAGGCAGTTTTATGGATGAGCACCTGGTCTTTAGAAGATAGAGCCTAGAATTGAATATGTTGTATTGTTCATACACGTGAATGCATATTAACCATGTGGTGTGCTAGTTAAGAATGGAACTTGGGAGACTGAAGTTCAAATTCCCACTGAGCCAAGGAAATGCAGATGACTTGTGCTGCTCATTTTTGTATTTCAGCCTGACCTACCTGACAGAGTTGTTATGAGAAGAAAGAGAGGACAGTATGTATGCTGTCCTGAGCTCCTTGAAGTAAAGGAGAGATAGAAATGAAACATAAAAAAGAAATGCACTCTCAGTATCTCCTTATTTAGTTTCACTGTCTTTCTGTCCTCCTACATCTGAACACATCCATTGTTCATGATAAGGCTTCATTGGTATAAACTCAATAAAATGTACTGTCAAATTTGAAAATATACTTTGAGGCATGCTGCTTCCTATGGATAAAAGTTTGGGTCACATTAAAAAAATGAGGAGTTGCTGGAATTGGAGGGAGATGGGGTAAATTTTGGTTGGCATGCGTACTTGGCTTATGAGAAAGACAAACAAAATAAAGTCTTCTTAAATCACAGTATAAGAAAACCCTTAATTAAAATGTGGAACAAATATGAAAGAAGAGTACTACCAAAAATGGGATGGTGGATTTCCCCAGTTGAAGCCTTTTTGGGCCTGTTACAGACAGCCAAAATAAAGCTGCTTCGAGTCACAGTGGAAGTATGGTGTTTCAATGATGCATGTGTCCTAAGAGTCCAGAAGTCGCACCAAAGCCATGCTCCAGCCCTAAGGACTGGAGCGTGGCTTTTGTGAGGCTTCTGGACTCTTAGGACGCATGCATCATTGAAACACCATACCTCCACTGTGACTCGAAGCAGTTTATTTTGGCTGTCTGTAACAGGCCATAGAAAAGAAATGATTAAAGATATGAGATGGTATAACTATAAGGAAATTTTGGAAATAAGAGATGGTAATATTGAGTTGAAATCAAGAGATAATTTAGGCGGGGTACATACCGCCACTTTGCGGTGCTCTGCCGCCGCCGCCGGTAGGTCCGCGGGGGAGCCGGAGCCTTCAGATGCCGCGACTCCCGCGCGGACCGAAAAAGAAGCTCCAAAATGGAGCTTCTTTTTCCGTCGCATTTGCGACGTAGCGAGGCACCAGGGGCGCACTCGCTACGTCACAAAGGACGCGACGCGTACGGACGCTCAGCGTCCAATACGCAAAGATGGCGCCGGCCATGTAGAAGGGCCGGCGCCATCTTGTACGGACAGAGTCCGTATTAGGCCCAGGGGCATCTATAAGAGACGCCCCTTTTTTAAAATGGGACGTCCTCCGGACGTCCCAAATGGCGGTGAAGAAAGCCCCATAGTTAAAGAAGGATGGAACATTACCTGGTTCACACATAGACAGATTGCAGAGAGATATAATATGGATCTAAAAACGTATGGGTTTTGAACTGGATGAAGAAAAATCAGAACTGGGGAAAATTCTAATTAAAGAAAAAAATTAATTAATTGGGAGATTATATATGGTACTTTAAAAATATGAAACAGAGGATGAAACAGTTAAAGAACAAATGGTTAAATGGGCCAGAAGTATAGGTTGCCCTATCCAAATGTTCCAATGGAAAAAGGTCTGCAAGAATGGATTTAAACATACGGTCTCTCAAAGCCTAAGAGAATTTTTTTATAAAATGTTTTATCATTGGTATCTTACACCAGACAAAATTGCGAGAATATACAACACAAATAATCATACTTGTTGGAGGTGTAAAAAAGGAATTGGCACTTTCTATCATTGTTGGTGGTCTTTTAGTGGAAGCAAAACGCTATTGGATAATGGTAAATGATCTTATTAGTGATATATTGGGGGGAAATATATTGGGGGAAAAGTACAAAAAAAATCAAAATTCATTCATTCATTCTTATTCAATTACAATTAAAGCCAGAATTTTATTTATTAGGGATATTTGGAGATGAAATAAGAGGTGAAAATGGACAGACAGTATATTATATGGTTTCATTAGCTCAAATAAGCTTTGCACAAAAATGGAAAAGTGAAATTATTCCAACAAAAGACGAAGAGTTAGTAAAGTTATATGACGGAATGGAAATGGAGAAATTAACACAAGCGATAAGAGGTAATTCTGGTGAACAATTTTTTGAAGACTGGAAGAAAGTAATTCTTTTTTTTTAATTGAATTGGGGGAAAATAGCAACAATGAAATTTGATTAATTCAACCAGAAATAGGATCTATGAAAATAAACATCAAAGTAAGAAAATCTAAATAAACCATAAATAAGACAAATGTTGGTAGGGAGGAAGTCTGAATGAAAGGGATGGGGTGTATGGAAGAGGTAATGTAAAGAAGTCTATCAGAGAGGAAACAACAAGAAGATATAGAAAGAGAAGAAGAAAAGTGGGATACACGATCTGTATGGAAGGTTTGTGTAGGTATGTATGTATCTAGAAGGTTGGGTGTAAGAGTTGGGTAAAAGGTAAAGTCAAGAAAAGGGTAAAAGAAGATAGAAATATAAGGTTTAAAGGGGAGTAGAAAAGATAGTAGTATTTAGCCAGCAAGTAAGGGAGGAGGAAGTAGAGGAGGTAGAGGGAGAGATTAGCTGGTGTGATAGGAGAGACAGAGATAATAATGATAATAAAGCAATTTAAGATTTAAGATTTAGGATGAAAATAAAGATGATGTTAAAATATGGGAATAAGAAAATAAGAAGATGAGCGTTGTTTTATATGTATTACTCCCTTATTTCTTGACTTTTAAAATATATGTATATAGGAGGCATCTTTATCTATATACCCTATATAATGGGAATGGTTGTATTTGAACTCGTATTTGTAATGTACAGCATGTATGTGTCTGTATGTAAAAATTTGTATTGAATCATTTTAACAATAAAATTAATTAAAAAAAAGTAAAATGTACTGTCATTCAGACCACATACTTTGAGCCAATAAATCTCTGTTGGAAGTGAAATACTGAGGTACACCCACACAACCTGTGTGGAGAAAAAGGAATTTTCTGGCCCATGGGCCACAAACAGCTGGGGCATGCAATCTTTGGGTCCATTGAAGCCCCACCAACATGGTTTTTTCTTTTCTTTTTTGCTGAAAAACCAGTTTTTCAAATGAAAGACACTGAACATAGCTCCAAACACTAAAAAATGGAGTGAAAGGGATGCACCCCAAACAGCAAAAAAGATCACCCCAAAGTCCTTGAAAGTGACTGGGAGTGATAAAACAACTTTGTCACACCATGTGACAGCATGGAGTGCCCCTTTGGGATCCTAGAAAATCTGAAAATGTTCCTTTGAGCTAGGACTGTGCCTACTCCCAATTTACAATCAACCTTCATTAGTTCCTTTGTTATCTGTATAACAAATGTTGAAGATGGGTTGACTCTTCTATGATAAATCAACCTGCTCTAATATTGTGCAGGCCTATTGATCTTTAGCTTTATGTACCATTAATCTGACCCAGTTCTTACACCATGTACAAGGGCTCTAATGAAATATAAGATTAGCAATCAATTTTTCATCTGGGCCACCACAAGATGTTACACAGTCTATACAGACAACATAATTCCCCCACCAATAGGAAAGCTAAACTGGCTATTTAATTATTTGCTGCCTTTTAGATATGACAGCCTTGAATTGTGTCCAATAGCTTCTGTGTGAGGCAGCTGATTTACTGTGTAATGGTGGAACTGGCTGTCTTTTCAGCTGTGCTGCAACCTTTTTCATGCTTTCTTGGAACAAAGCCACATAATTTTGGAGTGTATTTCTATTTATCTCTATTTTTCTCTATGTATACCTCAAAGATCCTTTATTTCATCATTGTGGCCAGTCCCTTCACTAACTACAACTATTCTGTACAATGTGTTCACAGTTGCTACAACCAGTTCCTAACCTAATGGCCAGACATCTAGTGAAAGTATTCTCCATAGGCCCATTCTCACATGGCAGACACACTGTTTCTGCAGGGACTGTATTCAAAGACCTGTCAGCTTGGTAGAACCTGTCAGAGTTTAGAAACTGCTACCACAACCTCCAAGATCTTAGGCTTACTTCCACACCATGAAGAGAAAGCAGAGCAGTATTTTTGTGGAAGAGATATGTGCATAGCATTAAGCCATAGGAGTTTTATTAATTTGTGAAAGTCTTAGAAATACAATATGACGAGGGACATATTGACCATTAGACAGAATGACATAGCTGACTCAGGTAGCATATCCTATATGGCAATTGGAGGATAAAACTGTGTATGTACCACACAGCTACACCTATTTTCAAGGGACCTGGTTCCAGGTAAGTGATCTTAATCATTTGAGGATGTGTCTGCACAGGCCAGAATAATCCAGGAGCAGCCTGGAATATTCTGGCCCCAAAGCTGCCCTGAGATCCCTTTTATCCAGCACTCCAGAGTGACATGCCAGACAGCTGTTCACATGTACATCCTGCTGTGCTCCCCACTGCCATTGATGCTATCACTTCAGATCATTCTCTCTGAAGTCAGAACAAGGTGCCAGCATTGATCACATAGCTGGGTGCCTCATTCTGGCCTCAGAGGGAATGATCCATGCTAACGACGGTGGTAAACACCACAGCAGAATGTATTATAATTCAGGCATCTGGCATTACTCTGGAGGGCTCCAGATCATCTGGGAATATCAAGAGCAAAAGGTGACTTTTTAAAAAAAGTGTTAAAGGTGGTATACCATGGGTTCAGTGTTGAACTGACTGTGTGTCATCTTGACAGTTTGCATCAGAACTGCGGTTTGGGCCTTGTGTCATCCAGACTGATTGCTGGGAGGATGGGGGAAGTACATGCCGTTTAGCCTGTGTGAACATGGCCCGAATCTTTGAAGATGTCTTCCTTAAATTTATTTCTGATTATTTGTGCATCTACCTGGGATGCTTTGATAGTTAGACAGAGTTTACTTCTAACACTGATATTGATTTGAGTGAGCAGACAATTATTTTGGATCTTCTGTATGTCTGCTATTCCCTATTTAATTTCTACCAGGGAAAAGATAATTGGAAGATAGATGCACAAGCTGGTCAATAGGCTCATGTCAGACTGCTGCTATAAGGAGGAATCCAAAAGTCATATAATTTTCATGAATGATGCACTGAAGATCTGACATAATCTTAGACCCATAAAAGCTAGACAGCCAATCACACAGACGACCAGGAATCTAGTTCTCTCAAATTCAGGTCAAATCCTTTCACTGCTGGACCACTCTGATACCTATGAGAGTAACAGTTAGGAAGGAATAGTTGTTCATATCCTGTCTATATCTGTGGCAGAATCAGGAGTTGGAAAAGTAAGTTTTGGATCACAATTTCCATACCTTCCAGCCAGCATGGGGAATTCCTGAAGCAAAAGCTACTTTTCCAGTCTCTGAGCACACCTGCAGTGAGGTTGTTTAAGACACCCAACCAGATACCGCATCCTACACTTAAGATTTTGAAATCCTAGTTGGTCAGTGAAAATAAGATTATCTGGATTCAATTAAGAGAAAGGGTGTGGGCACTTTTGGTCTCTTAGAAGATTATTGAACCATATCTCACATTAACAGAGCCCACATAGCCATGGGAAAGGATGATTGGGCATGCAGTCCAGCAATATCAGGGGATTTGAGATTCCCATATCCAATTTAACAAGTTGTTGCATATATGACATAGACTAAGTAGGAAGGGAGTCTGAATATGGTCCCTCCTCTAAATCTGACACAGAGAACAAGCTTTGATATGGAATAATGCCCAGAGGCCTAAGTCAAAAAAGGTCGGCTTGAATTCAGAAGCACTAAGTGGTACCCATCTATTTTTGGCTGAAAATTTGTCACAACCTGATTCATAGACTGCCCTGGCTATTCTGGCAGAAATAATGAGACTCCCTGGCACTTTCTAAATGTTAAGCATAGGTCAATGTCTAGTCTTCCTTGCAAAGAGGTAATACTGACCTCAGCAGAATTGCCAATATCATATTGGATATGGATAAACAGACTAAAAATCGTTACCTTTCTTTTATCCCTGTCCTAAAGGAAACAGATATTTTTTGTGTCAGATTGATTTATATGAGCACTTTGGCACAGAATACCCATATTTATTTTGGCTGGGTGATCCCTCCTGAAGAATGGGACTGTTAAATCTTGCAGGCTGTCCAGCGCTGAGAACAAATCTGACCTCAGAAGTGCTTACCTTGTAAAACAATGAGAGCGATGAGAGTTCAGCTTTTGAAAGATGGATTTTATTGGTCACACAACATTTCTTCTTGCAAATTGGGTGCCTTACAAAATTTTGAATTGGGCAAACGCATTTGAAAGAGCCCAATTGAAAGAGTTGTAAGATTAACTCATTATCTCTGGCTTTGTTATATTGGACCTCAAAATGAAAATATTATTTTCTTCAGCTCAGAAATGGATAATGGGAAGGGGGATTTTCATCCCTGCACCCCTTTGGGCAATACCATTACATTGGTGGTGTAGTGGACATAATGTCATGCTACTTCTGGTTCCTGGTTCAGCTACTTTCTGGCTAAGTTTAAAATCTTTTTATGGTTGCCTGAGTTGCTGGAAGTGGAGCAAACTGCTACATTTCTGGACAGCTTCAGTGGTTATTGGTGGCTCTTGGGGCTTTAGAAGAGTGCTCAAGTGTTACAGAGGCTGGAAAAGTGGGGTTCGGTGGCTACATGAGGCCTGTGAGCTGCATTCTCCTCACCCCTGCTCTAGCTAAACAACAGTGGTGGCTGACTGCTTCCATGCCGTTAGGGCAGTGAATTTGCTTTGGGGTTTAGTCTAGAATGTCAGGGAGCCATACAAGGTGCTAAAATGTATTTCCAAAATATGCTCAGCAACCTGGACAACTCTTTTAGAATTTGAAAGAAATTATGGAGCAGATTTACTTCCCCATAAAACGGACAGCACAAACTGCCATTGCAAATTGATATAAGTTTATAGCTCTTGTGCTTGGCTTCCACAGGAAAGGTGGAAGGCATTTTAGAATAGCAAGGAAACCAATGGGGGAAAAGAAGGCTATGCTCTATGTATCCAGAAGTGACAACTATGTTATTGAGCACATCTATACATCACAACAAGGCATAAAGTGGCTTGTAGAAATCTGGCTTCCTGTGGAAATCCACCTCTGCTGGTTTGTTCATAAACAATCTGAAACCATGTTTTTTGTTGGCTTGTGAACTCTGGTTTGTTCAAGCTGTAGTTTGTCATTACCTTTAAACTTAGTACAGCAGGTTGTGTTCAACCTGTTTCTCCAGTTGCTCACACTGAAAGGGAAATTAACAAAAAACTCAAAAGAGGAAAAAACCACAAAAGAGAAAGAAAGAAAGAAAATGAGACAAATCATGATTTGTCTGTCTGCCATACAATTCGGGCTTAAACAATAAATCATATTTAATGCAAATCATAACTTATCATAGCATATAAATGCACCTGCTGAGTTGTCAGACATGTTTCCCATCGCATAAGGACTATGCCTCCATATCTTGAGGCACATCAAATTGTACACTGTCTATCAGCCATGGGTTCTTTGCTCCCTTGTTGTTCCTCATGTATGACTTCCTTTCCTTTGTGTGCATGTGTCAGAACTAAACCAAATGATACCCAGATGAGTAGCATTTTTGAAAACCTCCTTTTTATTTGTACAGTTTTTGAACTGTTTTTATATTGTCTGTGCAGGGCATTTCATGATTTCGATGTATGAATGGTATGCCTGATTAACCTGCTTATATAAGACATGACTGTACATGAGCTGGTTACAATCATTAATACATCACTTGCTAAGTGCTAATGGGTACAAATTGTTTTCCTTTTCCATCTGTCATCCCAGCACTCTGGGTAGCACCACAAAGTCCTACAGTACAATAGGAAGTACAGTGTTCCTGAGAACTGCAACATCCTAGGAGTCTGAGCATTAGCACACTACTAAAGCCCAGGGGTTGCTGCTTCTCTTGCTACATCCACACTGTATAGATGAAGCAAAGGAAAGAAGTGCATTTGTGAATAGGAGGAACTGCTTGAAGGGCTTTCAGGCATAGGAGCTGGTGGATATTGAGAGCATATTCTCAAATCTTCTAATTATCTTGGGGAAATTATCTGGGTTCTTTTAACTGTGCGAAGTATAGGGGAGTCAGATGCTGTCCAAGTTAATATGAGATGTTTGTGGTACTGAAATTTTTAGAATAGGTCTTTCTTTCCTTTCCTTTCCTTTCTTGACAAACTTCTTGTCTTTAACAGCTGTATTGCAAGAGGTGACACTACCTTTCATATTGAGAATCATCTTGTCTATTAGATTTGTCCAATGCAGATGGCTGATAATTTTGTGTGGTGTGTTTTGACAAGCATTTACCATGATTCACATATTTCTCTATAAATTTGCAAGGAAAAAGCAAAGCTGACAGCTTTATCTATTTCTACCACAAATACTGCAGTCTCCAAAAAACAAAAACAAAACCCAGTCTTACAGTTTAAGAGCCCCAAATGTCAATAAGCTTCATGTTTCTTTTACAATGGCCCATATGAATATTTTACACTCTGTCATGTTAGAGAGGAGAGTCAAGAAATGTTGCTTCCCATAGCATTCTTTTCTTTCTGTCTCAAGGCATACAGATTGTGATGCATATATTATTATATTGTAAATATTGTCTTGATTTTAGGAGAGAACTCATTATGCCTTATTTTCCTGACAGAGAGATGATATTCTTTGTTTCTTATTGTTTACTAGACATCATCCTGAAAAGGTGCAAAGTTCTTTTCTGTTGCAGTTAAGTTGAGATCCCACTTAACATCAGCATTGGCTAATGCCTCTCTCACTTCAGTGGCATGGCAAATGAATTCTGGGTTTAAGTCATAATTCTAAAGAAACTTTCCCATGCAACTGTCATGGGCTAATATATATACACATATATACTATACATATATTAGACACACATGTATACATATATATTCTGTGGCAATACAATATTGTAAATGCTAAAGTATACTCAGTGTGTTTGTGTGTGTGTCTTGGCATCCCATATTTGATCCATACTTCTCTGGCACTTTTGGGGGGGGGGGAATGGATCTAATATGGGATGTCAAGATCAGTACGAGATGCCTCAGATTGGGTATGGATGTGTGCGATAACACCCGTTTTTTAAAGTTTCACACCAAGGCTGGGAGGAAAGGCAGTGCGATAATCTCAATAGTTGACAAAGCAGCATTGGCATTCTGTTGTCCTGCCTCTGAAGTGAAAAAAAAAATGCACATAATAACAAAATGAGTGAGAACTTGATTTTCATGTACTTATTTGAAAATGCTGGTTCACTGCAAAACAGGAACTTGCTTTATAATAATTCTCAAGGAAACTGTTTTATTGTTTCCATAAATGTCATAAAACAACCAGGAGAAAAAATGTATCAAAAACTGAGTTGAATAGCTAAGTGGTCTGATTTGATGTGGACAGAAATTGTTTTGTATTGCTGGTGTTGTAGAAAACATGTGCTGCGTGGTAAATGCAAATGCAAATTATGTATTTGAAGTTGGCACGATAAAGTATACCGTTCACATTTTCAGCTGAGTAATTCTGCACAGTTGCCATGTGTTCCATAGCATAACAGTTTCTTTAATCTGATTTAATAAATATGTGATTTCATTCTATGGGTTTACAGCTAATTACATTTGCATGTTTTTTCATGTGTGCTGTGAAGGGAAAGGGCTGGTGCCAGATAGACATTTTAGCCTCCTTCATATTATTATGTAAACTGTTTATTTAATAGCATCTCCAAGTGCAAAAATATAGTACTGATATATAGGAGATGAGTATTAAATGATGATGTGTGTGTTTTAGGTTTTGTTTGTTTGTTTGTTTGTTTGTTTTGAATGACTAACAACAATTATTGAAGTTTGGCAACAAAATATTTTGGCTTCTACCTTCTCCATTTTAGGGGATGTAAAAATGCTTGTTACTGTCCCCATCCTCCAAACGAAATAAATAAATAAAAAGTGTCCTGATACAATATACTCCCCGCAAAGACAAAAGGGGAATATCCACAAAATTCTTCATTCTTCAAGACTTTATACAAAAAAAGTGGCCCAGTTCCTGCGGGAGGCAAGCCGTCAGCCTGCAGGGATTCTCTGGCCCAGCTGGGGTCTCAGTGTGCTCCTGGAGTTTTCAGGGAGCAGTTTCCCCAGCCTGGATTGGTGGCCTGGGGCCCACGGGGTGGCATTTCCAGCAGTCGCTAGGGAATTCAAGTCCTAGCAGCCTTTGCGGCTGGAAGTCAGCCCCTGTTGGGCACAGGGTGGCCTCTCTGATGGTTCAGGAGGCCGGGAAGGGCAGGACATCTGCCTGGCACTGGCCCTGATAGACCAAAAGGCCTATTTAAGGCCACTTGGCTGGGGAGGCCAACACCATTCTCAGCTAACCTGGGAAGGGGGATGGTCTTCTAAGTCCCAAAACAAACAAGCATAATAGAGTGGTGGTAGACCGCACCAATGCCATTCACAACAGGACCATGGCAACTGCATGTACCTGGTCCCAATCCAAGCCACTGCCAATGTCCTGAACAAGGCTGCCAGAAGGAGTAGATTCTATCCACTCCTTCTTAGCCTGGACCTTTGAAAATGATACAGCTTTGAAGTGGCTTCCGGCTGAATTCAGAGCATGTGTCATGTAAACATAACTTCCCACCACCAACATGGCCTGAAGCCGCTCCATTTTGCTCATGTGTTTCAGGCCTCAGAGTGAAGGGAAAACCCCTGGGTGGTGCAAAACATCACCTCATGCCAGTTTCAAAAAATCCAAAATGTGTGCTTGCAGAGGGCAAAGATGAACTGCCCTTCTGATCCTGATAACTACTCTTAAGTGGTCTGTCTAGGATCATACAGTGGGGTTGCATACACAGACAAAAAAAAACCCTGATCAGTATAGATATTTGCTTCACAGTGGGGGTATACCAGTTGAGGAAGGTCAGCAGGTCTCCATTCAGCAGAGGTGGACAAGGCAGTTAAGCACAAATTGCTCTCAAAAGGTGAAACCTTGCTGGGGTGGTCAGTGGTATTTCCAGCCTGCAATTTGGCTGGGTTTTCCCCAAGATGGACATAGGGTCTAGGCCTTTTCCATTATTAATTTTAAACAATTAACGCAGACCTTGGCAACAGAAATCTTTCCAAGTTTATGCATCAAAATCTAATATTCATATTAATTGAGCATATCTCATTACAAGTTAGGCGCTCTGTTCATCTTGTATTCATTTTGCTTCTTTTTCACTGGTCCAGGCTTCAATTAAAATTCTGAGACCAGCATTCAGCAATTACACTGAGCCCATTACAGTAACAGTTGCACATTTTCAGAATTAGTAGAAGGGTAATATGTAACACAGTTTGTGTTGTTTAAGCAGTTGAAGAAAAGAGTTACAAGAGGCTATGCAAGTAATTACATAAGAGGTTGTGCAAACATTTGTACAAGAGATTGTGTAAGCATTTCTACAAACACTTGTATACAGTGTATCCACAGAAATTGCACTACTGACGATTTTCATTCTACTAATGTTGCGTTGGATTTACATCCCTTTATTTTTGCAAATCCATCTTGAATGTTTTGATACTTATGAAATCCGATCAACTACAACTCTACCAAATAGAACATGTCTACCAAAAATGAGAGTCAAACTTGAAGTTCACAACCTCAAACAGCCTCATGGTTAAACAGATTAAGTCAAGCTGCCTCAGGCAATAGACTCCAGGGAGTTGAGAGTATCAGATAGAAGTTCAAGCATAGAACTGTATGTGTGTCACATTATCTGCCCAGTCAGTCTATTACTTTCAGCCATTATTGAATGTGAGAGTCAGGTGCCAGTCAGATCGTTGTCTTTGTATGGAATTTAGGAAGGCTCCATCTTGCCTTTTGCACAAGACATCAAAACAGTTAGAGGTGTCCATTTGAAAAACCTTTCTAATGGTGGCCAAACAGCCACCCAAAACATTTTTAAAATCCACTGCCCTTCTCTTGTGGCCACATTTGTTTTAAGCCCTATGTAAAATTTGCAGCATTTCAAAGTTAATTTGTAAAATTTCAAGAGCAAATTCTATTTCCATTTAAAGCTATTCACAATAATTATGAGACCAGTTGAATAGTCCCCTTTAAATTCACAAAAATGTACATTTAAAAGTGCTTCTTCAATATTTCCCGGGGGGGGAGGCATACAGGTTGTCTAAGTAATCAAACGTTGTTTTGTACTTATTAACTGTAGAGGAAAATAATGACATGTAATCTGTGCAATGGACCTCCAGAGTGTGAATTCATGCAGTGATCATAAATTGTTCACAAGATGTTCAGGAAGGAGAAAAATTGTGATAATATCTATAACTAATTTTATGTGAAGATATCATGCATTTACAAATGATCATACTGTTGAGGAATGAATGAATGGTAGGTAAACAGTTTTTAATGGTACATAATCTGGGCTTGACAAATCATAGGCCTTGATCTCATGATCATGGTGTCCATGTCAAAGCATAGAAAAGTTATTTTGTGGGACAAGAATTCCCAGAATCTACCATTTTAAGGTTCCTTGGAGTTGTAATCCAAATATCTGTTCTAGGTTTATAGAACATCCTATCCCTATTACATAAGATGTTAACCTAGTAGTTAAAGTGGAATCACAGTGTTATGTTTTGAAAGTGCCCCTGCTAGGGAATTCAAAAGGAACAGCTAGTTACTGTTGCTTCTGCTACTCTTTCTCCTCCATCATCTTTTGAAGTAGTTACTTCACTCTTTCTAATGGAAGACACACAACAAAAATAGTAGGGTGACCTCTGGAATTAATGAGCAATGCCCCAGCCACTGAACAACTACCTCTTGTTCATTTCAAATTTTTCTTGGATTCATATTGATAAGTGAAGAGCAGAGCTGATAACCTCACAAAGCCACGGAAAGCATTGCATCTTCATTATATTAAAAAGACTGCCACAAGAACTATAAATGGATTGCTAATTATCATCCACATTTTAATGGATGACTGTAAATTATATCCATTTGCCAATTTTTTCCTGGCAATTATTACTTTAGTTTATCACTTTTATGAAATGTACTTTATGTCATTAGCTCCCAGGATGTGTTATACTGAAGAAAGTTTTAGTCTTCTTCATTCAGAGCACGAACTAAGAAAAGGAAATTCACTCAATCCTATCTAGAATCTGAATCTTTCAAATAAATTGTAGATTTGGCTTTACTTCACTTCAGATATTAACAGTCTTCACTGAAAATAATGCCCTTAGATTGTGACACAAAATTGCAGCAAACCTGTTTGGGAACCCAAGTATTAGACTATATTTGGGGGGGGGTGTTCCTCTATAGTGTAATATCTGATTATAATAGCATTATGCTACAAGAGAATGCTAAGCAAGGCATAACTTTTGAAAAGGGTTTTTTTTTTCCCTTTCAAAACATTTTGGAGATATTTTCTTACTGCCTCGCAAATATTGGTAACCTCCCAGCTGCTATTTGCATGCCACTCTGATGCACAGTGGTTAAATGCATGTACTGCAGCCACTCACTCACAAACCATAAAGTTGTGAGTTCAATACCAGCCAGTGGCTCAGGCTCAACTCAGGTTTGCATCCTTCCAAGGTGGCTAAAATGAGTACCCAGCTTGTTGGGGGCAATTAGCTTACAGTTGTAAACTGCTTAAGGACTGCTTAGGCAGTATGAAGTGATATATAAATGAAGCTGCTATTGCAGATGTCACCAAAATATCTTCATTTATGCCTTCTTTGGACAGCCTCACAGAAACCAATCTCTGGTGGGAGATTTGTAAGATGGAAAGTTGTGTTCAAACGATGCCTAAAAGTCCTCCACCCTACATGTGTGCAGAGAAACTAATGGAATGTTTCTAGTGTCAGGAGAACTTCTCCAGTAGTTTCTCAGGGGTGTGGGTCAGCATTAGCTATAGCAGGAACAGTTTTTCTTCACAAGGATTTCTCTTGCATGTGGGTGCAAGAAGCTATAACAATGTTGGCAGTCTAGCCACCATTTTTAATCCTGGAGAACGCCTCTGCCCTTGTAGTGTTTGAGGGAATTGGTGGTGGCAACGCACAATGCAATGACTAATATGCAGAGAAAATGCTGCACAGTGCCATCTTTTACTAGGGGATGAAGGGGGGGGGGAGTAAGAAAAATCTCTGAAATTTTCTCAGAAAGTATCTCTTGAGAAATCTCAGCTCAGTGGTAATATATTCTGCAAAGAGTTCTCAGTAGGGGGAACAGATGCTTGCTTTGTTAATCTGAAATTGTTTTTTTCATACAAGAAGTCAATGAAGAGTGTGACCAAGACTGAAATTTCTTTTTATTGTGAGAACATATCTGTGCATGATGAATGTGACCCCATTGTAATAAGGAAGTGGTGATAATTATATTACGTGCTTTCGGAATGGAATCCATAATTCCCATTAGACAGAGACACACATATGCTGTTCCATGGCATTCCAGGGAATAAAGAGCTACCTGAGTGATGCTGCTTGTACGGAGGTTCATTTTTCAATGAGGCAATAGGCCATGCAGCATGTATATTAGCAGCTTTTGAAACTGTAAGCAGTAGACACATAGTAGTAATGACAGCCATCCATCTCACACATGACAGTGACTGGTGTTTCCCTCCAGTTCTGAGCAACATGAACATCAAAAAGCACTCAGTTTCACAGCATCCTCACAGGAATCAGGCAAACAGGCCTAAATATATATAGCCCTGAAAATAATCAATCATTTATATGTCGTTCCCCCCACAACACTTTCAGCAGGTTGAAGAAATCTACTGAAGGAGTATAAATAATTGTTGCTATAAAACTGAAATTTGATGCAGCTGAATGAAAGGCATACGGACATGCTTTGAATGCTATACTATCAAGAACTCTTATATGGCTATATTTAGAGTGCAATTTGGATAGTCTGCTTGGTCAGTCAAGATAAGCATGGACTATTGCTTCTGAACTCTTCTAAAGGCATATGGCCTTAATATACTGAATGCTGGCCTATCAAGATAAGCAGGAAAGTTTTCTTCTGAATTTGGGCATATCACCATCCTCAGAGCACAATTCTAAATACGATCGTTCTAATGTAAGTTTCACTGAGTTCAAAAGGACTTTCTCCATACAGGTATGTTTAGAAGGGCTGTTGACTTGACAGAAGTGTAAATAACCTGTCTCAGTTTAAAGCTATTATAGTCATATATTATACATTTAAATCCAAATCTAGTTGCCAGTCCCAACTTGAATTGACCCACTGACACAACAGGATGTATGTATGTGTGGTCATCATTGTTGTTGCTGTTGTTCTATGCCTTCATGTCTGGTTTATGGTGACCCTATCACATGGGTTTCTTGGTAAGCTTTATTCAGAGGAGGTCTGTCATTGCTTTCCTCTTAGGCTGAGAAAGTGTGAATAGTGAGGAGCTAGCACAGGGGAAGAGAACTGCCATCCCACACTCCACTACCATTACCTGCCTGCTGTTGCTGCTCTTATTTCTACTGCTACTGCTACTGCTGGCCTCACCTCACCTGGTGGATGCTGCTCCCTAACAGAACCAGGACTCAGGTAGCCAGACAGTTCTTGGCTGTTATGATGAACTTCCCCATCCACAGGATCCCTTCCCATCTGTAGGCAGGTAAAAGAGAGAGTTAGAGAGACAGAGAAAGAATCCACCATTTTTCCTTAAAGTATCTAACCAAAACGATAACTCCCAAGGGCATAAAAACACTGCTGCCTACCATGTGATGATCCCTGGAGTGCAACCAGCCAAACAGCAACCCTGTTCTTGGCCCTTAACTCACAGCAGATTATTAATTCTGTAGTAGTAGTAGTAGTAGTAGTAATAATAATAATAATAATAATAATAATAATAATAATATGCTTTATTTATATACCGCTCTTCCGAAATGATCAAAGCGGTTCACAGAATCATTTAAAACTTTCACAACATAAAAACAACATCTCAATATATCTATCTGTAAAAACCAGTAAAAACCAAACATCAATAAAACAAACATGGAATCTATCAATTGTAATTAATCATTTATATCAGGGGAGTCAGTCTCTATAAGGAGTCCGAAGGAAATGCTAATCAGAAGAGGTGGGTCTTTAAAGCCTTTTTGAAGGCGTCCAATGTGGAGATCATCCGAAGCTCTTCTGGAAGTGTACAGCCAAGGAGGAACACCTGCCCCTTCTGAAAGGGGATATAAGACGGGTGCTTGTGGGACTAAGGGGAGCTATTATGACAGTAATGGGCAGGTTAATGCACTCTACATGGGGCTGCCTTTTAAAACTGTTCAGAAATTCAAAATGCCACGGTGAGAATACTGACCAGGGCCAGTTATATGGACCATATAACTCCATTATTGAAACAACTTCACTGGCTACCAGTTCATTTCCAGGCACAATTCAAAGTGCTGGTCATGACCTATAAAATCCTACGCAGCTTAGGCCCAGACTATTTGAGAAACCGTATCTCCCCATATGAACCTACTAGAGCCCTAAGATCTTCAGGAGAAGGCTTTCTCTCAGTCCCACCTCCATCACAGGCTCACCTGGTGAGGACACAAGAGAAAGCCTTCTCAATGGCTGCTCCTACTCTGTGGAATGCCCTTCCACCAGAAGTAAGGCTGGACCCCTCCCTGCTTACCTTCCGTCAGCAAGCAAAAACAGCTTTATTCAGGCAGGCTTTTAATGCATTATCATGGGATGGCTTTTTATATGCAGTGTTTGTTATATGGGGTGGGTATTGTGTTTTATCATAGTTTTAATATTTGCAATTTTATATTTTTATGCAAAGTTTTAATTGTTTAACAAGTTTTTTAATGCGTTTTTGTTTGTGAGTCACCTTGTGTCCCTTCTGGGAGAAAGGCAGCATAAAAATTAAATCAATCAATCAAATAAAATAGCTCAAGGTCATCCAGTGTATTTCCACGGTTGAGCAGAGATTTGAACCCTAGTCCCACAGAGCCCTAGCCCTCAAACACTCAAACCACTATACTGTATCATGCTGCCTGTCAGGTGCTGATTTCCTTTTCACCCATTCAGCAGATTGAACACACACAAAATGCACATGCCAAATCAACCTTCCCTAGCCTGACACCTTCCAGATGTGGTTAGTTACAAATTCCATCATCATGTTGGCTAGATAGGATGGGATTTGTAGTCTATCACATCGAAGAATAGCTTTTTAAAAATGTTGTACCATATGCTAGCTTAATGTCATATTTAACATTGCTGTCAACCTTACAGGTGTCCTAAGAATGTTTGCCTCTAAGCAAGACCATGTGAATTCAGGGAGATTTCTCTCAGTAAAAATGAACAGATATAAAAATATTGAAATAAATAGAATTTTTCTTTCATAATTTTATGGACAGTGAATGGAACACAATCTGCATTCTGTTTTTTTTTCTTTGACATGACTGGGAGCTTCAAATAATAGCTTATATTATCATCCCTCCAGTTCTTCGCAATGCTGCAGGAAATAAATAATGCCATACTAAGAAACACAGTCAGGCAGTATTTAGATGATAGGAATGTGATATACTCACACTATCATTATTCTATAGTTTAGGTTAATCTAAATCTATCTCATTTCCATGCAGTCTTCAACACAAAGAGGGCAGTTTGTAGAAAATAGAACTCACACATCTTGAAATGGCATCGAGATAGGAGCGCATAATGGTAGTTTTGTTGATCTGGTGAGATAAGTTTTATCAATCAATGTGATTTTTAAGGGTGTGCCCCTATACATGTCAACTCAGAAATAAATTCCGCTGAGTTCAATACACCTTCTTCCAAGGATTCCTGTGTCTATAGGACTGTAGCTTAAATTTTCTATGCCTTGCCCTCAATTCTGTGAGATCTCAGAATAGCTGACAAGATATTCAAAGTGCTTCAAGCAAGTCAAAAGCATAAGGAAAAGAAAAAGATCAGCTGTAAAACTTGTACATAGTAAAAGAGTCCATAAAGTAGCATGAAAGAAGCCGCCAGATTAATACTACCTTTTGCAAATAGTCCTTCAAACAGTAGTCACATATATATTACTATGGTAGACTAGTAATGATTTCAATACTATTATACAAATAATAATAATAATAATAATAATAATAATAATAATAATAAGTATCCTGCTCTTTCCCCAGAAATGGGATGCAGAATAGCTCATAACAGTATAAGAATAGAACAATTAAAAACATAGAAAACTGGTACATTAAAATAGAATTAAATTGTTACAATATGAAAATAGATTGCTTAATAAAATAATAAAATTGCTTATTAAAAGAATAAAAATATCCCGAATGTCAACTTTTATAACAGGCCTGTACTATGAGAGATTCCACTTTACAAAATGGAGGGAAAAAAAAAACATCCCTGAATATCCAAGCTGAAGAGGAGTTCTGTGTTGCATCCTATATTCAAACTACTAATTGCTCCTCTTTAGAATGATACTTATTTTCACTGTGATTTCTGTGCTGTTAATAAGCCTGGCTGCAAAGAATATATGTTGCTAATGAGAACCCATTTGTTAAAAAACAAACCTTGCTATGCTATCAGGTTGGGCGGCCTTTGTGCATATTCAAAGCTCTGCTTAGCAAAATATCCTATTTTTATAGCTTCACTATCAAAGAGAAGCCATAACACATTTGCCAGAAAGTTGGTTTTCTTCCTGTGGTGCACCATATTTCAGCAGAGCAGAGCCATTCACTCAACACAGCAGTTGGAAGGCAGCCCATGCCTCTTTAGAGAGAGCACTGAGGCATGCCGTGGCAAGATTTCTCCAGACAAACTGGCAGGGCTTTCAGTTGCTGCTGATAGCTTTTGCTTTATGGGTTTGGAAACTCTCTACACTGCCAACCCTCATATTTAGGTCACTGGTTGCTGGATAATAGTCATCACAACTCTGTTTTATTTACTGCTGTCAATCAGCAGATGGGTAACTTTGGCCAGAATATGCAACTTGCTTTGTCTAGCGAAGCAAAATTCATGGTAATCTGGAAAATATTGGCTTGCAGATTACTAGCTATTGTCAGAGATATTCACAGGGAAAATTTGGTTGAACTCAACTTTGTTTCCTTTTAATGCCTTATTGTACATTGTGAGACAATTGGGACAAACATGTGCCCTAGGGGGTTTTAAGGATTGTTGAAGTACAAAGAGTAATGTTAAGGGCTGATAAGTCAGTAGTTTCGAATGTTGAACTATGGTTCTGTGAGAACAGGGCTTGAATCTCTGTTCAGCCATGGGTGACATTGGGCAAGTCATGTTTTTGTAGCCTCAGTGGAAAGCAATGGCTAACCCACTCTAAGCAAACCCCCTGGTAGGTTTGCCTTAGGATCACCATAAGTCATAAATGACTTCAAGGCATCCAACAATGACAAATGTTGAGAAAAGTTAGGCTTCTGAATGGACATCTTCTGCACAAAAGGGGCAGGTCACCACTGGAGTTCCCCAAGTGAAATCCCCAGCAACATCCTGCTGCATTGATAAAGAAGGAGGACTAAAATCCATAGATAAGAAAGGTATTCTCCAGAGCTCCTATCCAGCTTAGAAAAAAGCAGGAGAGGGAACCCAGGGAACCCTCACACCTTCATCTCCAGTTTCCCTAAAATAAGGTCAGTATTACAGAAAAGCATTCCTGATATTAGATTTCCCCCCTACCCCTTCAATTTCAGTCAATAAATTTATTTTTGAGATTTGTCTAAACTGTATAAAGGTGCAGTTTTGACGTTTTTCTTCACCCATGTTTGTTCTTTGTATGCTACACAGGGCTGCACAGTACGATAGGAAAGAACATGTGTTTCAAGAGGCCCAGCAGTGTGAGTTTTACTGTTTACTCACTTTGAGAGTTGTTTTTCCTGTAGAGCAATATTCCATTTACCTTAATACTGAAATCATACACATGTATACTCAGAAATACACCTCAGTAAGTTCAGTGGGACTTACCCCTAGGTAAATGTGTATGGGATTATGTTGTTGAACTTTCAACACCCCATGAATTGGCCCTTAGGTTTTCCCCAATATACCAGTTAGCCCAATTAAAAGTCAATAGAACAGGCAACATTTGACATGAATGTCCACATATAAAGTTCAACATCAAGTCTATACTCCTTATTAATATAGTAGATATTGCATGAAGTAAAGAGGGTGATGTAGTCCTCCAGATGTTGCTGGAGGGCAACTCTCATCAGTCTTAGTCAGCATAGACAATAATGATGTATGATGGAATATGCAGTCTAACATTTGGAGATACACAGCTTCCTCACTCCTATAGTAGTTCCTACTGGACTGCTGCTTTGGGAAGGAGCTTTCTTTCAGCTGAAAAGTGAATCTAAATCAAGAAAACGGAAACTCAACCTCAGGTTTGAGCAGGGAGGGGTTGGCAAAGTCGCAGCCAAATCTTATTCCTCAAACTACTCAGTTCCAAACAGAAACCTGTAACGAAAGGTGTGTGCACAAATTACAGAAGCTTTGATAAATATTTCCACTTTGTGCAAGTAGAAATGTCTGGACAAGATTCAAGCCTTATTAAATACAATGGGAACATTTCCAAAATCAACACTGTTTTTAGAATACTAATGTTTTATCCAATGAATTTATCTTTCATACAGATATTTAGTATTTGTTTCGCCAAAAGCCAAAAGCAGCCAGGATCAAAGAAGCAGATGGTCAGTTTCACTAGCCAGTAGGGACAGTGCCTATTTTTCTAGCTTCATTCACTTCTAAATAGATTTCTATTGTTTATTTATTAGTTTTAACTTGTGCATGCCATTTGGTTTGGACAGAACTCTTGTTAAATATTCATAAATGCCACTGGCAAATTATTGATCTAGTTTTGTAAACTTCAACATCTAGTTTTTTTTTTTTTACCTTTATCTCTGTGAAAATAGAAATATTTTTTGGTTTTGTTGGAAGAGAGGATCATTAGCAGAATCAAAGGCTTTACTGGAAGTAGTAAAAGAAACTTCTTTAGATCTATATTGTTGGCAAAAAATCATAGCAACACCAACTGCATAGTTCTTATATGAGCCCAGAAAAGCTGACAAACTTACACAATTGTCTGATTCAGGTAGAACTAATAATCTTTCCAAAGAGCAAGATCCTATGCAGTTTGCAGTAAACATGCTGAGACATATTTCTGTGTAAGGTGGAAACAGTACTTTTAACAACTGCTTAATTAAAAAAAAAATCGGTTCACCCAAAACTGACAAATTTCTTATTTCTACTGTTTGCTACTCAAGAGATATGAATACTGGAGCAACTCTTGATGAACCCAGAAACTCCTATACTAACACTCCTTACATAACTCTTATATTAAAACATTAACAACACATGTACAGTCGGCCCTTCTTATACACGGATTTTTTATACACGGATTCAAGCATCCACGTGTTGAAAATGTTCAAAAAAAGTATAAATTTAAAATATCAAACCTTGATTTTCCATTTTTTATAAGGGACACCATTTTACTCTGTCATTTATATTCCTTTGTGACAAGAGCCTTTTAAAGGTTTCTTCAATTGATTTGCTAAATCAGTCAAAGGGTTCTTTCCAATAGGCCTGGAAAAGTTACTTTCTGGACTACAGTTCTCAGAGTCCCCAGCCATAACAACCATGTCATTGGTGGTTGGAGGATGCTGAGAGCTATAGTCCAAAATGTAACTTTCCTAGTTCTGCTTCAATATTCATCTTTCTTTGTAAAATCACCCTGCCCTCCCTTCTTCAGTTCTTTCTTGAAACTTCCAGGAAGATGAGCCAAAAGAATAAAATAAAAAAGCAGTGCTGTTCCCAACCTGGATTTTATATATTGATTGGAGTTAGCTAGCCAGTACTTTCTTATTGGTCTTCCAGTAATGCCATATAATGGAAAACTGAAAGCAAGGCAGGCAATATGTATTCTCAGATGACTTCTTTAAAATACCCAAGTAGTGTATCTTGGAAGAGTTTCACAGAATATCTCTTCAGCTGGCTAGACATTATCATAAGCACAAAAAATCAGAGTATCAACCTTGTCATTTCAATTCCTCATGCACTGTCTATTGTCTCCTGGATTAGCAAGTGAAGTCTCATTTCCCAAGCACAATGCCATAGGCTAAAAGTTTTTGAAGGAGTGCATTCACAAATGTGTCAGATGAAATAACAATATGTCATGAAGAATATTGGCCTTAGATACTCCTAGAAGACTAATCTTCATGGTGCCATGAAACCTTCTGTTTCTTCTTTAATCATTCAAGAAACATTCTTTATTGATTTGATTTCTTAAATTTTGTGTCCCACTTTCCTACCAGCTCATGTATCTAACAGCATTTGCACTAAAATAATAAACTATAATAAAACTATAAAATATTTTAAAAAGAAACACATGAAAATAAATTAGATTAAACACCATGTAATTACAATCACCAGTTAGTTTAAACTAATAGGAACATAATTCTACAACAGCTTAATGAGCATTTCTACAATTGTTTGGAAACTGAATTAGGAGTACGTCAGTTAGTATCCCATTCAATGGCAGCCCAAGCAGAACAGATGAGTATGCCATCTAGCAACTTCCACTGAGTGGAACCAAAAAGGAGCTCACATGGCAGAGGCACAGGATGAGGCAATTTGAGTTGGGAAATGCAGTAATCACTATGGTTACTATAGTTTTTTTGTGGGTTTTTCGGCCTATGTGGCCATGTTCTAGAAGAGCTTCTTCCTGACGTTTCGCCAGCATCTGTGGGTGGCATCTTCAGGGAATGGTTACTGGTTACTGGTGATGCAGGCTAAGATCCTAAGAGACCCTGGTACAAAATAATGTTCTGCCAGAATACTTATGCTGGGAGTTAGGAAATCAAAATCTGTCATTTTCTTACTAGCTTTGTAGTGGCAACCAGACAGCTGTGAAGTGCATAATCGTGGCCAATGAATGGCTGTTTGGGTTAGGGGATGGAGTTATGCCCTGGTGCTATCCAGGTACCATTGCACATTGCACATCTAGGGAAAGGGTATTTCACAAGGGGGGATTCAATATTTCTTGTGTGCTGCCTCCCAATACTTAGATTGGTATAACTGAGGGTTGTTGTTGTTACTGGTAGCTGCCCTCAAGGCAGCCCCAACACATGGTGACCCTGTGGATGAAACATATCCAAGACCCCCTGTCCTCCACTGCTCTGTTTAGGTCCTGCAAATTCAGACCCGTGACCTCCCTAATTGAGTATATTCATTCAGCTTCTTCCTTCTGCCCTCTACCTTTCATTTCATTATTATCTTTTCTAATGTGTCATACGTACTCATGATGTGGTGAAAGTACAACAGTCTCAGTTTAATCCTCTTGGTTTCCAGAGAGAGATTTCAGACTTGATATGTTCAAGTTTCTTGGCTGTCCAAGCCATGGTATTCTCAGCAATCTTCTTCACCACCACATCTCAAATGAACTGATTTTGTTTTTATCTGCTTTATTCACTGTCCAGCTCTTACATCCGTACATGGTGATGGGGAATACAATGACTTGTATGATTCTAACTTTAGTGCTTAGTTGTATATAATTACACATTAGAATCTTTTCTAGTTCTTTCATAGCTGCCCTTCCCAGTCTTAGTCTTCATCTTATTTCTTGACTGCAATCTCTATTCTGGCCAATGTTTACTCCAAGGTATGAGAACTCTTTTACTATTTCATTTCCTCATTGTTTAGGTTGTATTTATGTAGATCCTCAATGGTCATTATTTTTGTTTTCTTTATGTTCAGTAGTAAATGAGGATTACACCAGCATAAGTCATGAAGGGGATTTGGATTAAAGTCGTCCCAACTGCTCAGTGTGGTTGTGAATTTTATTACAATTCTTGCCACCAGCTTCTTAGAAGCATAGAATCATCTTCTAATTCAACTGATGTTGTGCAAAAGGTAGCTGTTTCTTGAATTGTTAAAATATGCCGAGCTTCATTAGCTTTGAAGAAACAATGTAAGTTTTACATGCCATCTGCATTGTGGATTTGATGAGGGTGTCCTGAATATCAGACTTCCTAAGTTTTGCAAGATATCATTCATCACATCCAGTCTTTTCAAAACAGCAAGTTTTTTTTTAATTGCAGAAGCAGCTAATGATACAGGAAAAAGGTGAAGATGAAGGCAGGGAAGCAAAGAATGGCACAATTACTTCCACCTACTCAAGAGGGCTTTGATATACAGTGCAGGGATACCAGGCGATGTTCAATTGCTTTTTTCAAAGCTAATGAAGCCCAATAGATTCTCACAATCTGAAAAACATCTGCTTTTCCCCACGACATCAGTTGAATGAGGAGTTGCTAGTTCATTAGAACTTTATGTTCTTCATGCTTTAAGAACTCTCTAAAATATAAGAGATGTGTATTGAAAAGGCAGATGTTATCATCACCCACAGCCACTGAATTTGTATACTGTCATTATGGCAGCCATTAGACATCTACAGTTTGAGAAAGGCAAGAACATCATATTTCCATTTACTGTAGAGTATACACTTCTTTCCAGAAGACAAAATAAAAATTATTGATAAAAATGGAAGGAATAAGATATAAGCATAACAATAGCTTTAAATAAATAAGCATATATCATATTCCAGTTCCCAAGGTGAATTTGAAACAGATGTAAATCAGCAGATGTAAATTTGTTTATGTAGATCAGCAGAAACCTAACTAAAGGATTCTGCATCCTGCAAGATGAATTATCATGTTCAAGGAAGATTACCCCATAATTCTCCAATGGTAGTCAACCTGGTCTTCCCTACATGCTTGGGGGTTCATGTCTCATAAACCCCAGCCAGCATTTTGGGAGTTGTCCAACACATCTAAAGCCCATCAGTTAGTGACAGGCATCCACATAAGTGTTGCTTGTGTATGTGTATGTCTTTTTTGGATGGGGCTCAGGAGTCAATTCTCTAGCTCTTTTCACACCACCCAAAACCTAACACCAAGCAGCTGTCAAGCTCTGGGAGGGGTCAATGCTGCTGTAACTAGTAGGGAGGCAATTCCACGAAGGAATGAAAGCACTATGAGAAAGTGCCTCCAAGTCCCATTTGCCCCCACTCACACGGCACCATTAGGCAAAATGCCAGAAGTTTAGAATCCAAAGGAACAAAAGGTATTCAGTTACAAACAATGCAAGGCCAGAGGCTAGAGTTTAAAACACAGTCCATGTAGGAGTAGCATGATAGCAGAGTCAAGAAACAATCCGGGGTCATAAATCAAGTACTCACAGCAGCCAAGGTAGGTGCAGCAGTCAATTACACATTTTCTTCCAGCAATTTGAATGGAGGAAGGTACCATTCTCACACCATAATAATAATAATAATAATAATAATAAACGGTTTATTTATAGCCCATTTTTCCTTGGCAGATCAAAGCGGGTTGCACAGAAGTACACAAATGTACACTTTACAAACAGTAATCATATAAGCATCCAAATCAATATATAAACTATTAAAAACAATGTTAAAATTACAAGATTAAAACCATACAAAAACTAGCTTAAAGTGCTGGTGCAACGAGTGCAATGGGGAGAGAGCAGATCTTACAACATCTGGGGGAAAGCCTGCTTAGCCACAGCCATCTTTCACAGCTGAGTGTGCATAGCCTCTCACTATGTCTGCAGAGGAGGGTTTGGGTGTGTGTCAAACACTGAATCTTGCATCTTTTCCAAGGTCTTTGTGCTCTTTCTACTCTTCTGGAGAACTCAATTGGCTATCAGGCCACCAGAACATAAGTTATGGCTGTGATATATCTGTTTCATCATCTGAAGCTGAACGATCAAGGTGTGTGCGTTTCTCTAGCATGGTGGGTTTCAAGGAGGATTTTCTCAGTAACAACCTTACCACCACAGACTCTTTTAGGCAAGATGGAAAGCTGCCTTGCTGCAATGAGGTGACACTACCTTTATCCACTTGGTCAGTCCCTTCTAGCTGTTTTCAGGAGCCAGGAGGGAGAAGGGTCCAGTGCACATGAGGAGCTACTCACTTCTCCAAGGATATCAACCACACTCAGGCAGTATTATTGAAGCATATTGAAGTAATACAGTACAAGCAGCTACCAAGGTTATAGCCATTGGATCTGAATAATAATAACAATAGCAATAACAATAACAATAATGTTTATGTATAGCATCCTTTCCTCCAAAGGGTGGTACATCAAAACATATACATTAAAAAGGAACAATAAAATACCACACTATGAAATACCAAAATACTAAAATAATATACTAATATGATAAAAACAAAATAAACAATCTTCCTCAGTCACTGCCTATCTTGGCCACCTTAGGCATGCTCAGCAACTCAGTCTGGTGAATCAAAGACAAATGTCTTCAACACTTTATGAAAGCAGATCAGATTCTCCTCCAACTGGGGTGCAAAGGAAGGCTATTCCACAAATGTGGAGCCAGATCCTGAAAGACTTGCATCCTGGACAGAGCTGAACATGTTGGTGGAACTGCTAATAATAATTTGTCTTAAATTTCTGGATGGTACATTCCATGCTAGCTGAGATACTAAATATAAGGGGAGGTTAAACTGTAGGGCCTTAAATACTAGGATCTAAAGCTTATAATGAGCCCTGGCCCAAAGTGGAAGCCAGTGGAGAGGTCTATGAGAGGAAGACATGTGTGAATATTTGAAGTTTAAAACAACCCAGAGGAGTAAGAGAGAAGGAAGGCAAGCCTGTCAGTAGGTATTACAATAGTACAGATGTGAAATAACCAAGGTCTGGACAAACAAATGGGCAGCATTGACAGTTAAAAATCTATGGATCCAATGGACATTCAGAAGATGGAAGTTACATGCCATAGCAGTTGCCCCAATAAAGAAGCGTAGGGACAAAAAATCATCCAGCAGGTCTCCAAGGTTTCTGGCAATTGAGACAAGGGCCAGTGTGTAAACCTGTAAACACAATGAAGGGCATCAATGTGGGGTTACTGGGCAATCAGGTTAAAACACTAGGATCTCTGTTTTGTACATGTTCAGCTTAAGGCAGTGAGTGGTTAACAACCTAGAAACACTCAATAGGAAGATTGTGACAGACTTCCAAACACTAGCATCAGTTGGATAAAAAATTCTGAGTGCAGCCACATATGTCCAGGAAGGAGGGGGGAATGACAGTGTTACTTTTACCGTGTGACTAAAGCGAGCATCTTCAAACTGGAAATACATGCAGGGGAGACACAGGACACCTTCTTTAGCAACAGCCATAAAAGATATATGCTGATTTAACATGCTGTCACAGGATAACAAGAAGATATGGCCACTGCTTTCTGCATGGCCACTTTTTTGCATAAAAAGTAAGAGGTGCCCCAGAAATAAAACATGTGACAACTTTGATGTCATTTAGGAACATATTGAAAACTCTTATTTTCATCAGTCAGTGATTGCTGATACTTGTCATTTCAGTTTTCAGCAGATGATTAGGTTTGCTTTGAATGTTTTCATTTCTTGTTGTATTATATATTGCATTGCATTATATAACTACATCGTTGTGTTTGAGTTTTATTGTTTTACCTCATCCACAAATGTTGTGTATGACAGGTAGTGCAGAGACAATTTTACATAAAGGTAAGCTATGGAAGTGCTAAAATAAACATAAGATCACATTTGATGCTACATTAATAGTAAATGAGAGCATTTGGTGGGAGCTGTTCATGGTCCTGAAGTGTTTGATTTCTCCCTACTATCTGTATCTGGTTTCCTAGAGTCTGGATCAGTTGCCTGGTTGTGTTTGCCAGGATTAGATGACTAAACCCCAGCTGAGGTCCATTCATGCTCTGCTTGACACCCTGCAAGATCTCAATTTGGCATCTGTACAGGGCAATGCAGTGCTAGTGTTAATATGCTGAAAACTCTGGAAGACGTTGTTTCTTTTGATAAAACAGATCATTGTTTGCAAAATCACTGTAAATGTACTAAAGTCAAGAGAGATAATACAACAATCTCATTAGTTCTCAACATGTCTTTGCAAAAAGGAAAGCCAGGACCCATTAAAACGTCATTAAAATCACATTTTAAACTTTTGATTAATAAATGTTTCAATTAATTACCCCAATTAATCAATTAATGCTTCCACTTCAAGGCTATAATTATATACTTGCATGATAATTTATAATATGTTACCATTTATCTTGGTAATTTATGTTTCAAGATGCTTGCGGAATCATAAAATTATTTGACTGGAAATTACCTGGAAATTCAGGTAATTAAAACCCCTGCTCTTTGGGGTGCTGCACCGAACACAAATTGCAAATGTTTAAATACTGATTGGAGCTTTTGCCAGTTCAGCAATTCAGCTCAGTGTAAACTGAGCTGAACCTACGCATGTTAGAAGTGGAGTGGTGCTCTTAAATGACAGCAGTGAAATGTAGTCCTAGCCATGTAGGTCAAAGTAAGGACCTTTCCCCCTTGCATCAGTACTATCTGAAAACAGTGTATCATAAATGCAAATAGCCATTGCATTTCCATAATGGGCACAGTCACCAAGCAGAGTTAGATACAGAGAGTAAATACAGTGACAAAGCCCCAGATTGGGGAGAGGATATCCTGGCTGGCATCCTGTTAGGAATCTGTCTCCATAAGGGTTTCCCTCCACGTGTTATGACCCACATGCCTCTCCCCCTCTGCAGGACCCATTCAGAAGAACATTCCACAATTTCAGCATAACATTCTCCAGTTTAGCATCATGCCTCACAGCTTGGAAGGCTTATAAAATGCCTAGGACACGGCAGTCAGTTGCAGAGACAGCACCCTGCTAAAGGAACAGTGATCTGAGAATAAAGAGGCTTCATTTTTAATAGGCTCTTCCGTTTCCTGGATTTGTCTGCTCTTCTTCCTGCTCCAATGAAATGGCCATGTTGTGCCACACAGCAAGATAGGTTATAGAAGGCAGGGATGCAATCTGACTCTACATTCTCTCTGGGACAATCTCTATGGCATTCTAGCTTTCATAAGTAGCTCTAGGATGTGATCTTACTTGATGTAGGCAAGAATTTTGGCTTCTTCTCTTATTGATAAAAAACTGGAAAATTAAGTTAGGCTAGTGAAATGTCCAGGACGACCTATACTGTACTTTAAAAATTATCACTGACTAAATAGGCAAAATAAATAGAAAGGTATGTATGACATTTCTGTAATACCAATAAACCAACAGAGAAAGAGGATTATCTCTGTGTCTCTCTTTTTATCCATGATCCCACTCTTCATCTCAATGATCCCCTTCGAAAAACTTATTTTTCAACTCTGTGGCCTAATTTAAATGTGTAATCTTTTTATACAGGAAAGCCATTTAAAGTTACGATAAAACGTCACACCCCCACACAAACAGCATACTACATTTACAAATACACTTTCTGTCAGTTAAAATGGCCAGACAGATATTTTCAGATACTATCTGATCCATTCCTTTCTGTCTTTGTAGGAGAACAGTAAAAAACAAATGACAGCGCGCCTAGACATGTCTACCCAGATAAACACCACTGAATTTTAGCAAGCTTCTCAGTGCGAGCATAGAATGCATTTTACGTCTCCTGCCAGTTTTATTTTAAAAATCCTTCTCTAATTTTCATATCTTTGCTCATCTCTTTTTAAAAATAACTTGTCATATGTTATTGAGTTCAACAACATATTTGCTCTGGGGCATTAAAATCACTGGTTTTGTGGCCTACTTTTTTTTAATATAATAGTTGGTCATTTTCAATAAGGTCTCACGTGTTTCTGAATTTTCAGCCTATCTTTAGGAGCACCTTGCAGAAGTAATTTCCCCTCTTCCCGACGACTTTTAATCCCCGATTACTTTCAAAAATGTTGACTTGGTCATTCCTTCATTTTATTATGGTATACTGATATTGGATGATATTTTACACGTTCCAAACAAAACATTTGTTGTCTAGAAGCAGGCAGCAAGACTTAGGCATAATATATGCTAAGTCCGTATATGATTAATGATGTGCGCTTTTTAACTTGGGCAACAAATAACAGTTATATATGTTAAAAAGAACCAAAGATCTATGGAACAGATGAAGCTAGGACCTAGTGTACTTTGAACTCTTACTTGGAGAAGGGGCTATTGCACTGCATAACAACTAAGAGCTGTTTGAGGGGCAGCACTGTGGACATTGATGAAAAATGGAGTAGTAGTACAGGTGGGCAAACAAGAAAAACTCATGGTTACTGAAGTTCTTCAATATGTACCTCCAACTGAGGTCTATTCTAGATTACACCTGCTTTTGGGCCCCTTTGCCTGTGACTTTCCCTCCTCCAAATTAATAAGAACATAAGAAGAATCCTGCTGGATCAGAAAATTTTATATATTTTCACATCTTTTAAGAAAGTGTGTGCAGGTGCATCTCCTCCTAAATATATGCACAGATTTAAAATCCATCTGCTTTTGAAATGAGCTCATTTTCTCCCATCGATTAAAGTATCTTTGTATGTATTTGTATGGACATTTTTCCAGCATATTTTTTATCAAATTCATTTTGGGGGGAAGGGGATGAATCAGATTGCTGGCGCATGAATGTATGGCTTTCCAATTACAAACTACCTTTATTTCCTAGAAGTATAAATTGCATCCATTTTGGGCAAAAATGAATAAAAACACGCTTCTCGCCCATTTATAAGACATGAGTTTTGGTCCCTTTCAGTTCTGTGTCTTCGAGGGAGATGAGGTAGAGTTTCCACAGCCTTTACAAGCAATCACTCATAGTTTAAGCAGTGGAAGCTGGGAGCTCCAGTGTCAGTGGGTCAACTCTGTGTTTTGGTTTGTATTTTAGAAGAGTTGTCCAAGGGTCTGAACCATTCCACCCCAAATAGGTTGAGCACCTGGGATACCTCCACCAAAGTCTGGAGTAAAATCCAGAGTGAATTCCTCACCCAAATGATATTGGACCCATCAGCCTCCATTGAGTGTAATGAAGAAGAGACTGGAATTGATATGAATTTTCCTATTAGGAGGTTGAGGTACATAAGTAGAGAGCTTTGTGGAGAATGCTATTTCCAAGACTGTTTCTGATTAAACATTAGGAAATGCTTCTTGACAGTGATGGCTTTTTGGCAGAGTACCTCGGGGTGGACTTTATTATTTTTTTCCTGAACAAACCAGCTGCAATCATTGCAGCCTGTCCTCAAAGCAGAATTTCTCCAGTCAAAGACCATTTTGATTTTCTTTTTCCAGCAATCATGGTGTGCTTTGTGGAGTGTGATGACCAGCACTATACACACTATTCCAGATATAGTTACACCACAGATTTGTATGACATCGGCAATTTGTATGACACTGGCAGTTTTATTTTCAATACCTTTTCTAACTATGCCCAATGTAGAAGCTGCCTCCCCCACAACAGCTGATCAGTGTTTTGATCAAGCAATCCACCACAACTCTATGATCTCTTTCTTAAGCCCGAAACAGATGGGCCAAATAGAGCCATGGGAGCCTGCACTGGTGGCATTTGTGCCAGGATGGCAACTGCATGTGCCATGGCTGCCACTATGACCCTGAACCAGACCACCAGAATCAGACCATCTGGCTTGATTCTTTGCAAATGATGCAGCCTCAGCACAGCGCCAGGCTGCATTCAGGGCGTGCATCATGTAAACAGCCCGCTCCCAACATTGCCTGAAACCATGTCATTTTGGCCATGTGTTTCAAGCCTCAGTCAGCAGTTACCAGCTCAGATATTTTAGCTATATTTGTGAGGTTTGTTGGGGTTTTTTGGGGTTCCCCCCCCTTGCATACATCGAAACTCACTTGCCCTTTTGCTTCTTGTTCTCCCTTTTTGGGATCATTATGCAGTCCATGTTTCTTCTCACCACCTTAAAGATTTAGTTTCATCAGTAAGATTGAGTATTTCGCTACTTATCAACAGCTCATTTAAGAACACATGAAAAGCACTAGCCTCTGTATAGATCCCAGAAGAACCATTGTGATGCATGATCATTTATTCCTGCTGTCGGTTCCTGTTCTTGAAGCAGTTAATGATCCATAAGAGGACTTTGACACTTACCCTATAACTGCTAAGTTTGCTCAGGAGTCACCAGTGAGGGATGTTTTGAAAAGCCTTTTAGAAGTTCAAGTAAACAGAGTCTATCCCTTTCCCCATGTTATTAATATGTCCAAAGAACTCCAAAACATTAGATAATATAGAAGGCACATTGATTCTTTTTCAGCTGGGCATGCTTTTCTACATTCTTATCTTTACCATCACCTTCTACCAATTTACTGTACCTGGAACAGACATTAAGCTAACTGACCTTTATTTATCCAGGTCCCTCTCCCCATGATCCATTTCTAAAAATTGGTGTTACATTGGCCACTCTCCAATTCTCTGCTACAGAAGCTGATCTTAGGGACCTGTCACATATTTCATTATGCAGAAATGTGTTATAATAAACCTGGGTCCTTTTGGCATCAAGATTATAATCGCAATCCACTTGCGAAGTCACAAGTTGCTTGCTCCTACTGTATTTATTCTGTTAATTCTTCTTGCAGATGCATGTCTCAAAATACATGTGACCAATATATGCCAAACAATCTTGGTAGCGAATTTTTAATTTTTTAAAAAAACTCTGAGTTGTGATCTTCCTGAATGTCTTTCTTTTTAAACACAGGAGAGTTTTTGTTCATAGCTGAACAAAAACAATACACTGTCATCTGAACCACGCCATCCACATTCCAATTAATTGATCATTTAAAATAATTAATTTGTGAGTGGGGCAGGTTCTATAGAAGATGTAATCCATTTATTTTGGGCATGAAACATACAGAGAACAAAATACATCCACTACATGAGCTTGTTTTTTAGAATGCTGCATTTGTACATGCTCGGAATAATTTCACGTTCATTTATTTTTTGACTTGGGGAAGGGGTGGCATGGCTTATTCTTAAGAGGTTGACAAATGTCAAAGCTTTCCACTTTAGTGGTTTACAATGATAGCAAAGTGGCATTACATCTTTGCAAAGATCAGTTTCCTTGGCAACGGGAAGCACACAGTTCATTTCAGACTTGAGTAGAGAGAGAAAATAATTGAGGGTTATTGTGTGTGTATGTGTGTGTGTGTGAAATACAAAATCTTAAAGTCATTCATAATACTTGTAAATATTACACTGTTTGTCTTATACTGATTTTAGAGCCTTTTATAAAGTCTGGAACCAATCATTGTCACATAACCGTGATTTTTATTTACTCATGTGATATATCCCATGTGCCTGAAACCAAATGATCTAATGTTTTTTATAGACCGAATAGCTCCAGAGTGCTCAGACAGCCCTACTGCATTCAGGGAGAACACTTAAGGAATCTAGAAGACTTGTCAGGTGGGCATTTGAAAGAGAATTTTATCACATAGGTTTTCCTCACTTTCCCTAAAGTATCTGGGTCAACGCATTCTAAGTGATATTGACTCTTAAACTGAATATGGGTTTCTTGGAGAACTGTCCCAGTTGCACTCAGTAAGAATGTTTTTATACTTTTTGAAGGAGAGAAATATACTTATTTTAGAATGGATTTTAACTTTTTGTTTATTGAGAAAAGAACAAAGCATTGGTTTGATATAGGAACGTCAATCAGCCAATATTTCACTGATTTACTGAATAAATAATGATGATAATAATAATAATAATAATAATAATAATAATAATAATAAATTATTTATGTTTCTCTGCCTTTCCCGGTTGGATTGAAGTGGGGTTACAGACTAAGTAAAATCACAGTATATGCACTAAAATAAAGCTGTATTCTGTCAAATACCCAACTAATATTTGGGATTTAAAAAGCCCAGATTCCAGGTTTTGGTATATATATCTTACTGGCCCTACATAGACTCATAGCAGGGGTAGGCAACCTTTTTGAGCCGGGGGCCGGGTTGCTGTCCCTCAGACAACTGAGGGGCTGAAGCCAAAAAATAAATAATTAATTAATTTTAAAAAAAATTAAATAAATAAATAAACCAGGACAAATGTAGGACAAAATTTTCAAATGGTGGACACTTTTTTTAAAAAAGTGGAGGACACGTGAAAAAATTTGCTGATTTTTTAAAAAAATGTTAATATAAATGCATGTTTCTGAGGCTTCTATAGACAATTGCCCCTGCGAGCGAGAGGCCAAAGGCCCCGGCGGCAATCGGCGGCAGGACCGGGCTGGGGCCGGTCCCAAGGCCTCGCCGGGCCGCATCCGGCCCGTGGGCCGCAGGTTGCCTACCCCTGACTCATAGAATCGTAGAGTTGGAAGAGATCACAAGGGCCATCCAGTCCAACTCCCTGCCATGCAGGAAATCTCAATCAAAGCATCCCCAACAGATGGCCATCCAGCCTGTTTAAAGACCTCCAAGGAAGGAGACTCCACTACATTCTGAGGGAGTTTGTTCCACTGTTGAAAAGCCCTTATTGTCAGGAAGTTCCTCCTAATGTTGAGGTGGAATCTCTTTCCTTTAGCTTTCATCCATTGTTCTGGGTCCTTTTCTCTGGAGCAGCAGAAAACAAGCTTGTTCCCTCCTCAATATGTCATCCCTTCAAATATTTAAACAGGGCTATCATATCACCCCCGTAACCTTCTCTTCTCCAGGCTAAACATACTCAGCTCCCTAAGTCATTCCTCATAGGACATTTTTTCCAGATGCTTCACCCTTCTTTGGACACAGTTTCTCAATGTCCTTTTTGAATTGTGGTGCCCAGAACTGGACACAGTATTCCAGGTGGGGCCTGACCAAAGCAGAATAGAGTGGCACTATTACTTCCCTTGATGTAGACACTATACTTTTATTGATGCAGCCTAAAATTGCATTGGCCTTTTTAGCTGCCGCATCGCACTGTTGACTCACATTCCATTCGTGATCTACTTGGACTCCTAGATCCCTTTCACACGTAGTTTCATTCAGCCAGGTGTCCCCCATCCTATATCTGTGCATTTCATTTTTCCGCCTTAAGTGCAGTACCTTACATTTCTCCGTGTTGAAATTCACTTTGTTTGCTTTGGCCCAGCTTTCTAGTCTATTCAGGTCATTTTGAATTTTGATAACTTACTGGCTTACTCTGCTTTCCCCCTGTTCCTGACCTCAGCTGCTGGTGGCTAATAATTTAGAAATCGAAAGTTGGGAAGTCTATCTATGGGGAAATAGTCTGGCATTATCAAGGCTATTTGGAAGATCCATTTACTTTTCTCCTACACCAATCAACTAGGCTTATATCAAGCTTCCAGAGAGCCTGTACAGCAGCTGCTCCAAAATTGTGGAATGGTCTTCTGGAAGAGATCCGTTTCATTACCTCCTTGGAGGCGTTTAAGAGAGCACTTAAGAGGGATCTCTTCCGGCAAGCTTATCCACCTGACCTTCTGTAAGAAATACCCTTTGCTGCATTGCCACTTGATGAAAAGTTAGTTTTTAAGATTAATTTTATTGATGTGTTTTTATATGTATTTTAGATATTGATGTATTTTAGTGGACTGTAATCCTGCCTTGATCCATCTGGGAGAGGCAAGAAAATATAAATAAACTATTATTATTATTATTACAAACAGGACTATTCCAAGGGGTGAGAAGCCTTTTGAAACTGGGATCAGGACTGACTCTCTTGGCTACCTGCTGTGAAAAATTTGTCAGGCACTTCCTAGAGATAGTAATTTGTATCCACTTAGAAATTGACATCACACTTACTACAGAGCCTAGGGAGGTGTCAAGTGCATCATCTAGTCAGATTTTCTGGGATCAGTTTCAGCTATTGTAAACAAGACACTCGAATAGTCCCATCCCACCACATACTGTATAAGGCTCACCTTTGGCCATCTTGGCTATTATGATGTAACAGAGCAATATTGATCGGGTGGGTAAAAGGGTGCAATAAATGCTTCATTCTTTGAGGGGAACTGCCTGATGCTTTGAAGGAGGCTATTGTACACACTTTCTTGAAAAGGACTTCATATGAGAACTACTGTCCTATTGTGAACGTCCCCCTTCTGGGCAAAATGCTTGAACATTTGGGGCTCTACAGGCTTTCATCTTACCCTCCCATGTTATTCAGTATCAATATGAATCTGCTGCCTGAGTTCTTTATGAGTTTTGGAGCTGGGTGCCATTAACATGCAAGTAACACAAAGCTCTATTTCTCATTGTCATTAGAGTCAGCAAGGGCTAGAAAGGAGCTGGACCTGTGCCTGATGTTGTAATGGGCAAGATGAGCTGGCTTCTAATAAAACAGAATGTCTGCGAATTTGTATTCTTTGAGTCTGAGAACTGGATGGGCTTGTACTCTTGTGAAGGAGCTGGTATGTCCCTTAGGAGTTCCCTTGGACTCATCCATGTCACTGGAGGGTCAGGTGGACTTTGTGTCTCAAAATGTTTGGCACCATATTTGACAGATATGCCAGCTATAATCTTTTCTGCATAGAGATAACTTAACTACATTAGTTCAGGCACAGTAAACATTCTGACTAGACTACTGTAATATATTCTATGTGGGGCTGCCCTTGAAGATAATTCAGAAGTTACAGCTAGTGCAAAATTTAGTGACTCGTTTGCTGACTGGAATATCATATAACATCACATAATACCACGTCTAAAAGAATAACATGGGCTGTCAATATGCTTCTGGTCTGAATTCAAGGTTCTTATGATGCCATTTAAAGATCTAAACAGCTTGGGACCTCAATGTTAGAAGGAGCACCTTTTCCTATATGCACCTGTTCAAGATGTGCTGTGGGGAGACTTCCCTATGTCCTGCTAGTGAGGTCAACGCACTGTGTGAAGATGTTGGTGAGGACTATCAGCCATCGTACCCCAGTTGTAAAATGCCTTCCGCTTGAAGGCCTGGCTGGCACAAATGCTGGTTTTGTTTAGCTGCCAAAAACATAGGGAATTATCACACGGAGGCGCTTACTGTTGCTAAATGTTCCTGAAACATTCCTGAAGCGTGAAGGTGTGATAGCCAGTCATACTTCTAAATCATCATTGAGGCATCCCACTTCTCTCCTGTTGTCAAAGCGTTCGTGGAGCAGCCATTTCTTGAATAAAGGAAGTTCTCATTATTGAAGAAAATGGCTGCTCTGTGAACGCTTTGACAATGGGAGAGAAGCGGGATGCCTCAATGATGATTTAGAAGTGTGACTGGCTATTGTACCTTCGCGCATCAGGAACATTTTGCCGATGGTAAGCCTCAGTGTGATAATCACCCTTTGTGTTAAATATTGTAGTGGTACATGTTGTGGTTTTCTGTTTTTTCTCTGTGTTTTTCTTTGAATCTTGTTTTATCTTGTGTGTCTCTGTGTGTTTTATTCAGTTTTTAGTGCTTAATAAAAACATTTTTTTAAAAAGTAACCAAACTGATTCTATAAGAACATTGCCTCTTCCATGAGCCAACAAATATTAATTAAATATTAATTCCTTCACAAAAATGGTTTATGTGCAGAAAAAAAGCGGTAATTGGGGGATTTGTTGTGCATAAAACACATGGTTGATTTGAATAAAAACATTTTTCTGCACATGAATTAATTTTCTGCATTGAAATATTGTTTTCCACACAGAAAATGCTTAGAAAATGCTGTTTTCTGTGCAAAACAACGAAGCTTGTATAAGTCCCAAATTGCAAATAGCCTTCAAACACTGCTTGGTTTTTAAGACCTTTCTGCTTTCTTTCTGCTTTCCTGCTTTCTTGCAGCAGGAAGAAAACTACTGAACTTATTTGTCGATAGCTTCAAGAAGAAATGTGGTGAAGAATTACATCCCTAAGCAGCATCTGACAGCTATTTTGCAGCTTGGAGATGAGAAAAACTGTATGTTATTCCATATAAATACAATATAATTTAGCAATAAAATGTATGGATAAACTTTGAATGAATGCAATTACTTGTAGAATCTATTATTAATAGAGATACTTTATCTAGTGATCACTGGAGAGAAAAACATTTAGTTCAAGAAGTAAAGTACTGAATAAAAGATTCAGCCAAGCATCCAAATACTGAACTCTTCAGTTAGAGAACACATTGCTATTCATTTAGAAAATGTTGAAGAATCCTGACTCATATTAATCCTTGGGATTTTAAAATCAATATGACAAAAGGTACCCAAAACTGAGGGTCTCTTACAAATATATGAATCATCCAACCTACTGTGGTTGGTTTGAGTTATGTTTTCTTTAAACAGCAGCACTGTATAATTTCTTTAGCTAAGGAGCAAATTTGATTCAGTCTGAATAATAAATTTAAAATGACAAATTTTTCAGACTTCCTTTCATGCTTCGTAGCATAATAAATGTTTTGCAAGGCAAGTGGTTTTGCTTTTCTGCAAGAAAATTGCTGATACATAGCACAACAAAAGTTGTCATTGTATATGCCATCCAAAATCTTTTTCTAAAGTGATGATTTATTTACTTCTCCTCTGCCCCCAAGGTCCCCCAAATAACATATGATACTGTAGACAGATGACAGATGATAGACAGAAATTGTAAAATCAATGTTAATACCAAGACAGTTTTAAGCACCCAATAGAGGCTAAACAAGAATGAAACCAACTTGACCTTTCTTGAAAGAGAATTCCATTGCTGAAGTGCTACTACAAAGCAGACCCCATTTCATATTCTCACTAATGTAGCTTTGTGGGATGATAACTGGGGAACATTTCCACAGGATCTATTGAAATAAGGGCCAGGATCCAATAGTTGTTTCTGTTGATGAATCTGTTTTCATTGGTGTACAGGGAGGAGGATGACCCTCCCTCTAACCACTACCCCATGTGTCTCCAAACCATGCCCTGGAGACTGGGAAATCCTCTGAAACCAGTTGTTTTGACATTGCAGAGAGCTGCAGCAGGCTGGTAAGGGAATAAAGGTCTATCATGCTGGCATTTGGATGTTAGTGTGGTGTTAGATGTAGACCAAAGAAACAATTTGGTGTTAGCTGTAGACAAAGACTAAATTCAATAATTGCACATAAAATGGACTTTGTGCGCTTCACGGAGAAATGCTGCTTTGGATACAAAGATTAGTGAATGGAAAAGATTTCATGGAAGGGGATTTTAAGTCTTTTTCTCATCTCCCTTCTGCTTTTTGCCTGAAAAATCCTTTCAGAGAGTTGACAGTCTCTTTGTTGGACAAGCATCACAAAGTCTTCTGAAGCACTGTATACCCTTCAAGTAGACAATGATCCACTAATCAGCTTTCAGTGCCAAGAAGGGAACCTGAAGGGAACCCAAATGAGAGATATTCATATGAGCACAAGTCTGGTTACAGAATGATTTATAGTATTCTACAAGATAATTAAATAAGCTGAGAAAAACTCTTGCATATGCATTAAAATGTGGTAAAATGTTTAAAGACCATGTAGAAATGTGATGTGCCTATAAATGCTGATGAGTACGGGGGAAATATACTAGACGTTGCTCAAAAGAAAATAAAAATTCAAACTTGGACACCAAGTTCAAGAATCAGCATGTTTGACATCAGAGACAATGCATTACATTCAATTGCTTTTTTAATGATACAAATTAAGTGTAGAGTGTAAAATATCTCCATATTTCTTCCAATGAAACATAATTTTAAGGGCTTTTTTCCAGAGAACAAAAGGAGGTGTAGTATTTTAGTTTTGTATGGTATTCTCCCCTGCTATCCTTACCAGTGGTTTTAACTGTTTGGTGAGCAGTAGCTACAATAATAATAACAACAATAATAATAGTACATTTTATTTATAGCCTGCCTCTCCCTACAGATTGAGGTGGGGTTACAATAAACAAGATTAACAATAAAATTCAATATACAATTAAAACCCACATGACTAAATAATACCCCTACTCCAACATCTCTCCCAATCATAAAAATCTAGGAAACTAAAAACAATAACAAGATAAATGAACAACAATATAGAATACTAATTAGGAGAGAAAAAATAAAAATTAGCTAAAATTAAAGGTAATTAGAGGCAAGACAACTATCTATCTTGAGGTAGACAGGGGCTATCAATATCAGTGGAGGGGAGGCTAATGTGGAAAGGCCTGACAGAAGAGATCCATCTTAACAGCCTTTTTAAAGGCTTCTAGGGTGGTGATGTGACGGATCTCCTTCAGCAGATCGTTCCATAACCTAGAAGTGGCAAATGAAAAGGCCCTCTGGGTTACAGCAGCCAATCTGGTCTTCTTAGGCTGCAGTAAATTCTTCCCAGAGGACCTAAGTGTGAGGGGTGGATTATGTGAAGGAAGGCACTCCTGCAAGTAGACTGGACCCAGGCCAAGAGGGGCTTTAAAGGTTTTAACCAATACCTTGTACTGTGCCCAGAAACTAATTGGCAGCCAGTGGAGAGATTTTAGGACAGGTGTTATATGGTTGGTTCTAGATGTATCTGCGACCAGCCTGGCAGCCATGTTTTGCACCAATTGAAGTTTACAAATTGGCACAAGAGTAGCCCCATGAAGAGTGTATTGCAGAAGTCAAGTCAAGAGGTTACCAGCGCATGTACCACTGTTTCTAAGTCACCTGGCTCCAGAAAGTGTCTCAGCTGGCATATCAACCAAAGCTGATAACAGGTACTCCTGACCGTCACATCTATCTGTGCTGTCAACTGAAGAGATGGGTCCAGGAGCACCCCCAAGCTGCAAACACAGTCCTTCAGGGACTGCACAGCAGACAAAAATGAAACAGTGGGGAGGATGGGAGGAGCAGGAAGAGGAAGCCCACATGATGCAGAGGTGAAACTGTGGGAAGAAAAAGCAGTCTATGCAGATAGTGAGAAGAAGAGAGAAAGTCTAGATGTGTAAGTGAGATGGATGAGGCAAGTTGAGAGAGGAAATAGAGGAAGAGAGACATGTAGAAAAAACAGAGGGAGGGCATCGCATGAGACTAGAGACACACAGAGGAGCGGAAAGGACACAAAGAAGAGGGTACAGAACACCAGGGAAAGACAGAAACAAGGAGACACATGAACACCCTGGATAAGGCAATAGAAGAAAAAATTGAAAGCTTTGCAGCACCTTTGAGAGTAATTGAAAGATAGAGGTTGGTAGTATGAGTTTTCATAGACCTGAGCCTGCTTCCTATTTTATCTCTGTTTCTTTGAAAAGGTATCTGACAATTGTTCTTATGTAATATTGTTGATACAAGAGTGGGTCTATTATGTACAGATTATTGTTGTGAAAATGAGAGGTAACACAGAAGTGGTCTTAAAGAACATTGTAGGCTGGACAAAGGAGTGCAGACTCCTAGCTTCCCATCACCATCCAAAACCCAGAACACCATCTGTATTGTGAGTAGAATAGGAATGCTCAGCTAGTTGTGCTTATGCTTCATTTAACCTCTGCTGAATGTGACATAGGACATTATCACACCAGGGCCAATTTAGCAATAATTGCGCTAGTGAAAAGAAACAGGAATAAAAGCTCTATAGCACTCGATATTTTCACACTTTTGTGCAAGAATGCCATGATTGGTTTTCTCACATACCAGACAATAGATTCATATTATTTGGGAATTGGTGGTTGTGCACATGCACCGTTTACATGTTGAATTTCCTGTGCTGCTTGTGGCTTCCCTTTAAATGGATTCCTGGATGCAACACACTTGCGCTTCAGAAGTGAATGTTCCCTAGCCTTCCTGCAGCATGCAGCCACTGCAGTGAAAGTTCCTCAGCCAGTGTGTACCCTTTAAACGGCTGGGTTTCTTCACCAGTACTGCGAATGAAGCACTGTTCGCTTTCATACCCTGGCAATCATGCTTCAGTCGTGGTATTGAGAAGGCTATTCACGGGACATCCCGCAAATAGTTTGTTCCCTTCCATTTCCAGGCTCTTTCCAGGATAATGGCTGATTAAGGACAATGTTATCTGAAAAGCTGATTGCAGACCAAATGAATAATATATCATTCTTTCATTTGTGATATAGGCTGTCCAGTCTGTCTTTTTTTCCAAAGTCATTTGTGACAAAAAGTCAAAAGGATTCATTTCCAAGGATAATTTTCTGCATGTCATCTTTTGAAAATGATCATAAAACACTGGATTTCTTAAAGCAAACTTTTAAAACTATGCTATATATCCACATTCATCTGCAGAATTTGACCTATTTCTTGCAAAGGGACCTTCTTTGTGTGCAAAAGTAACGAATGAAAAAAAGGGAGAGAAAAAGCACTGATCATGAGAGAACCAGTATTTCCCCTTTTACTTTTTGCCTTCTCCCCTTCCCAGCAAAAGTGATTAAAAACCAAGGCATTTGGGAAATCATATAAATGTGTGACCTATTCTTCATGCAAGAAAAGAACCCTTGTGACTTTGCTTTTTAGGAGCTTTTTATGAACTTGACAATGGTTTGTCACACATTCTGTCAAAGGTTTAAGGGAAATAAGAATATGCTCTCTTTATAATCGTATAACTAGGGTTGTAACACCTCAAAACTCTGCACAACCCTTAAAGATTTCCTGATGCAAGGCCAGTGTAGCTTCTCCTGTTCACTTTCCCTCTTCTTATGTCTTCCCCCTCTATATAATGAGTTAGACTCTAAGTGTGACAGCCAGCAGATATGTTGTGTGTACATAGGGTTAGTGACCATATTCTGATCTAAGCCTCAAATCTGAACTGATATACAAAAGGTTGGATTGCCCATTCTCTTTCATTGACCTCCATTAGAAATAAAAAACAACTCTCACTTTTTGATGGTTTTTTCCACACATCCACATAAAATTAGGAGGCATGAAAGAAGCCTATAGGAGGAATTGGCCCAGCTCAATTTCAGGCAAGTAACTTAAGAAGGTTTTCTGCTAGCCACCCGTAAGACTGGTTGTTCTTCTAAAACCAAAAATGGCTGTCCAAAAGTATTGTTTCTTTCACAATCATGGCAACTGATTTCACACTGTTTTTGACCTGGCATTGTCCCTATGAAAAATCTGTCAGCTTAGTCAGTTGAAATTTAGCTAAGAGATATGATAATGATACTGATGACCCTGTATGTGAAAACAGGGTACTTCAGTGTCCTAATTTACCAGAAAACCACCTGGTGAGATTCAGACATTCAGACATACTGTTTTAAAAAAAAAATCATAACCAGCAGTCCAAATGATGAGCTCCTTGGGATGAATCTTCCTGCTCACCATTTGGACATTTGCTGAATCTCAACTGGTGCAGAAAACTTCCCTCTCCTATCCAATCTTTTGGAATGTCTTCTGTAAGTCTCTTGCAGGGCTGGATGGGGGACTGAGAGTTGCTGCATCCATTACCCTTTGTTCCTGCACTGACATTTTTTTCCAGCCTCTCCCCTGACTGCTTAGTCCTGCCCCATGAAGCATTGCAGCAGAGTATTAGTCCTGCAATGTTGCTTATCCCACCTCATTTGCTGCATATAGCAAAGTCAGATAACTATCTTGGGATCTTCTCCCACCTCAGAATGGCCCCAGGCAATGCCCTGCTATTTGTGGAGTTTCCCAGACTGCTTGCTTTTCACCCAAAGCCCATGTAAAAACAGCAACAGCTTGGGGCAATTGTGGCAGGGGGAGAAGTATTGCTACCTAAAGCATACAAATACTCATTAAACAAAGTGTCAAGAAGGTGAAACAGAAAATTAAGCAAGGCTGGTCAACAAGACAAAAGGAAATGAAGGAAAGACTCAGGACTTGTCTAACTAAGGATATACATTGGACTCATCCCAGTCCTGGAGTGATTGGAGATTATGTAGGGCAACATCCACAGCAAAAGTAGTCTTTTAAGCCTTTATCTGGTTTAAGAGAACCCGTGGTTCACTCTGGAGTTTCTAGGAAACTTCAGAGTGCCTGTGGTTGACTTGGTTGCCTGGAGAGCTGGACTGGGTCTGATTCAGCTTGATCCAGTTGTCCAGGCAATAAATGTAGCACCATCTCCCTTACTTTGTCCTGAGGAGCACAGGGAAATTCATGGATCCTCTTTGGAGCCACCCTTGCTACTGCCTCACATCTAACCAGCTCTCTGTGAGAGCCTGGCATCATCATAGCTTCTGTGAGGTTGGAATGAAGTGCCTGTGAGATCCATGGGGGATAAACTTGACCCACTCCTTTTTGATTACATGGCAGGGCACCCTGTTCTGACCTCAGCAGAAGTGACAGTGCTAAGCAGAATCTTGAAGGGAGGTGCCTGGCAAGCAAGGAGACAGCAGTGGCAGTGGTGACACTAAAGGGGTGATGGCCCAGTGGGGCTGATGCAGTGTTGGCTCAGCTTTCCCATGTGAACAACAACATAGTGTCATACTGGATTCAGCCTGGTATATGTGGTTGCCATTGTTGTTTGTTCAGGGCCAGTCTGGGGCATAAAGCTTTGGACTGGCCTCAAATTAGGTGGGGAGTGTAAATGAAGCCTCAGTGAGACCAGTAATAACCACCCATCCCTTATCATACCTCTGTCATAATTTGCTGACAACACAAAAGGAAGAAACACCAGAAAAATCTGACTACAAATTTCAGTGACTTTATATAATCCCTCCTGATAAACAATATCATTGGAGAATCATAGTGAGATTTAAAACAGAGTCTGTACATTAGAACTGTCAATACTGTATTCCATGTTCCCTTATCCCTCTCTGCATCAGATCACCTAGATATCTTCTGTATATGGCCATATTGGAAACATATTGTCCAGACTGTTTCTGCTTGTTTTTAACATCCAGATCCTGGACTGAAGCATTTTGGACTGTGCCTTTACTCCCTGGAACCAAAGTGAGCCATATTGTCAGTTGAAATCAGGGTGGATTTCTTTGCTATTTGGGTTGCAAACAAAGCAGGTGTACAGCCCTAAAATGTTAATGTATGTAATTCTAATAGGTATAGTTTTCTGTCATCCTATTATCATTGCTACTACTGCTATGACTTTTGAAACTCTCCTAATTTCTAGTCTTGCAAGCTATTTTAGTGCCTTTTGGAGAGGCATGTCAAAAAGCAGCATAAGGACATTTTTACAAACAGCGGCTGAAATTTTACATTGCATTCTTAATTATATAAACATAATTATGAATCAGCTGACCCATATAACCCATGTAGAGAGAACGTGTCGCACCTTTGAGACTAACAAAAGAAAGAGGTTTGCAGCATGGGTCTCTCTACATACTGATTCTACAGACTAACATGACAATATCTTTGAATTTACCCATACCCACGTTAAACTTGATGTAACTGCTCCATGTGGTGGAAATCTGTGGTGTAAGGAAGTGGAGTGTGGGGTTGTTTTTTTTTGGGGGGGGAGCTAGCCCTTCTGCCCCAAGCTGCAGTGTGATAAATGGAAGCTTCTGTTCAATGCACTGAGTCTCGGGCGTAAGATGGATCATCACACCATGGCTTTGGGGTGGGAAGGTGCTAGATGCATCATTCTGAAGTTCTCCACTCACCCACACTGTAGACCTCCATTGAATGGAGTGTCTCTCTCAAGTTTAAGGTGAATTCTTGGGGAGGGTGTATTTATTATTGTGACAACAGTGTCATGTACCATTAGTAAATATGGGGTCGTTATGAACCATAACTGCAATCCAGAATGCCAGCCAGCATTTTTTTAAAAAAGTAGTTAAGCAAACTATTATTTCCATTTCCTTTTCTTGCCAAATCGTAAGGGGAATGCCCAAGAAAGTAACAGAGCATAGCTACTTTTATTTATGATGGATCTGAAATGTTTTAAAAGGAAATGTGCGGTTTGATTGCATTTTCACCAGTACATTGAAAGACTGAAGTGCCAAAATGTCAAGGGACTTCAATAGACACGTACTCCACATCCAAATAAATAAAACAACCCTGGTTCTTTCAGAAGAGAGCATTGTTTTTCTGAATTAATCCTGGCAGATGCTTGGCAATGAACTAAATTAACTGCTTCAAAGAAAAAGGTTCTTTTTCCTTGACTGTTTTTTTTCCAAAGGACTTTACCAAAGAATGCTGAAGGATATGTTTCCTCATTCAGCTAAAGTCCAACAAGTCCTTTGTTTCCTGTGGTAAAGAGAGAGCAAATTATTCACAGCATGAAAAGGTAGCCAGAGCTGCGGCACTGAAATTTCACAAAGCAAAATCTGTAATGAGTTTGAAGCCTCCTCAGGTAAAATATCTGAGAAATTTCAAGGGAAACCTAAAGAGTTTTGATAAAAAAAAAACTAGGCAACCAGACTCTCAAGAGGGTTTCACACATCTTTGAGCTTAATGTAGGATATCACAACAAAGGAGGGAAAAGGTTTTGTGTAAAATGCTTGAACAGTTATATAATTTTCATGTAACTTTATCAACAGCTGTAAAGGCTTGTACAAGAATAAACCCTCTGCTTCTTGTCTAGGAGCTTCTTATGCACTTAATGCAAACAAGAATAATGATGGAAACAAGCTGGTGTCTTATTTAGATGAGAGAGCTCCTACTGCTGATGAGAAGGAAAGAAAGAGGCAGGTGGGACTGAAAACATACCACAGCTTTAGTGAAGAATACACTACTAACTAGCATAGAAATGGATGTGAGTCGTGGGAAGAGATAGAGAGAGGGAGGGAGGGAGATGATGCTGGAGTGTTCAGTATAAATAGCCTGCACCCCTGTCCTGTGACAACATTAAACTCAACTCTAAACTACATCTGATAAACGGTAGCCCATAAGTCTTGCAGAGAGAGGGGGGTTCAGGCAGATGTGACATAGGTTTCTCATATAAGCCACCCAAAGCTCTGCCAATTGTATCATGCCTTAATTACCCAGGCAGTTGCCTCACTCTTGAGTTGCTTTAGGCCAGCCTTCCCCAACTTGGTGTCCTATGGATGAATTAGATCATGGTATCAGACTGTAAGAAGAGTTAATCAAAATGATCAACCTATTTACGGAACAGGTTTCAGCACCTTGGACAGCTGCGTTTAAATTGCTTCCCCACTATACTGGAGTCACCTGCTGCAACTGTTTGTTGACAGCTAAGCCACTGCAAATACACTCCATTAAAACAAAGACAGCTCATCCCTACATTGCTGAGGAAACCCATTTCCTCACCAATTACAGAGAGGATTATAGTGAAGCTCAGAGGGAACAGGTGAGCCTGAATGGGGAGGCAGATGATATCATTGTCCTACCTAATCCAATAGTTGGGACTAGTTAATAGGATGGTCAGAGAGTTGCTTGATGTTTCGTTTCTTCCTTTTCCATTTATAAATGGCAATTGTGGAGATATTCAGAGTAGTTTGGATAATTGGTTTGGAATCATCACTCCTAGATAGAGCCTCTGTTTCCTCATTGTTCATCCATCCCTTTTGGATAAAATGACCTTAGAAAAGATGTAAAAGCATTCCTTTAAGATACATTAATTTACTGGGTGCGTTTCTAACATGCTTTTCCAAGAAGAGTGAAGGCGCAGAAATGGGAAGCTGCACATTAATAACAAAGTAACAGATTAAACTCTGAACACCTTCATTTTCTGAAAGCCAGCCTTCAATTGCATTTTGCCCTCTAAATAGCTCTTTTAAAGAGTTTCTTTAATGCAAGAACTATTTTTAATGGTCTGGGAATGTATAATCTAAATTGATCTATTTGTTCCACCCTCTTTTCTGTGCTGCCATAGTGTCAGTATGAATATATCTGTCTACTAGACTCCCCTTCTCCCAAACCACATTTACAGCTGGTAAATCAATGTCTACCGGCTTCCAGAATGCTAAATTTATTAAGAATTATTCTAAGGTCTACCAAGGTTATTTGCTTGTTTGTTACTATAAAGCATTTCTATTTCATACTATACTTCAGCTTAAATGTTTTCCATAATGAATTTACAAACAATAGGTAAAAACAAGACAAGGGGATAAGGAGGTTTTTTTTTTTTAAAAAAAGGAAATCACTAAAATTTGCAATTCCTCCATAAAGTTCTGAGATTTGATAACCACTGAATGTGGTAGAAAAGAAAGCATCCATTCAGATAATGCATGCTTTCAGAAGGGACCCTAAATAATTAGCTCATCCTTTGCTGCTGCCACACTGCAGAATTAATGACGTCTGACACTACTTTAACTGTCATGGCTCCATCGTTTAGAATCCAGGCATTTGTGGTTTGTTGTAGCTCCAGAGCTCTCTGAGAGAGAAGGCTAAGCAACTCAAAAAAAGCTACAAATCCCAACATTTCTGAGCACTGAGCCATTGCAGTTAAACCAGTGTCAAAATGCATTAATTCTGGAGTGTAGATGCAGTCAAACCAGTGCCGTACTGTATTAATTCTGTAGTATAGGTGTCCTCCAGATATTTTAGGCTGCTGGTCCCATCAACTCCAACCAACCCCCCAAAATGTTTAGAGGCTGATGGAATTTGTAGCCCAAACATCTAGTACGTGCCAGGATTAACCCTGAAAAGCTTGGGTCTGAATTGTTTTGACTTCAGCTACATTTCTGGCGCTGAACTATGGCCAATACTTTTCTTTTCTTTTCTTTTTCTGAACAGGCTTCTCATGTCCAGCAGTTACATGACAGGGAGGTCCAACATGATGCTCTTTACACTGGGAATAGCTACACCTATAACCAGGTTGGATGAAAATTGCATTTGATCAATAACATGTACCTGAGAATAACATTTCAAATACATAATTCAAATAACACCAAAAATAAAAATATAACATTTTTTTTAAAATGATAAAACAATTTTGCAAGATCCTTCATAGTGGAGGTGGAAAGGAGTTTTGACCTAAAATCAACCTTGAATATGAGAGAAAGGCAAACTGAGAGGTTCATACATGGTTCATGTTGGGTTCAGCACCTTGGACAGCTCCTATATAAAATCTAGAGGAGATTCACTACACCTCTTTTGTGGTATCCACTGTCCAACGCTGACCACAGCCACACAATTCATACTATGAAGAAGCAGCCTTCACCAGGGGCGGGGAGGCATGGGCTGGATTCTTCTTGGCATGTGACATGGGCATAACCGCTGGTTACCCTGTTTGTACATTTGCCTAAAAAGGTGTTCCACATCTCTTGTTAAAGATACTAGAGAAGAGTCATTGCATCAAACAATCAAATGGTGAGTCAACACATAGGTAAATCCTATTAATCCAGTAAGTCGATCCTAGTTGAGACTAAAAATAGGATTCGGATCTGTGTGTGTATGTGTAACAGCAAATTAGATTTTTATTGCAGTAAAAATGTAACTAGCTAATTATGGCATAAAAATGTTCTTGTGGGCTGGAAATGAAAATATGTCTCATACTGTAGGATTATCCTGATTTTCTCCACAGTGCTGAGACACCAGAGGGCATTTGCTTACATCAAGGATGTATGTGAAGTAGGAGTTCCCACTGGGGAAGTTAAGTGTGTTGGGGTAAAAAAATCAATTTTTTAAGCTTTGTATAGCAGTCTTCCCAATGCTTTCCTGTTGTATTTAATGCAGATCTTGTATTTTTAGAAACACTTATTCACAGAAAATTAGGCATCCAATGGAGTGGGTTAGCAGGGGGAGAAATGACAGATGGCAATGGACTAACTCCAACTTTTCATTACTGCAGCACAACCCTCAAGACTTCTCCATTGCAAGTATTCTAATGAGGAGATTGTGCATCTATAGGCTCTTAATCATGAAACACTTAGGGAAGGCTTGGGATTGTAGTCATCAGATGTAAAAAAACAAAACAAAACAAAAAAACACCCTACCTTCCAGTGTTATTCTTGCAGAAAGCATTAAGGACATAGAAGAGATGTTCAAGATACTTCTTATAACACAGAAGCACCATAAATGTATCCTATGTTCCCATTAGATTAGGTGGCCATACAGCTCAGTTCAAACTTAACTATATTAGAATACGGCAGGAATTGACAATGGAGTCCTCTAGATGTTGTTGAACTGCAAATTCCAACAGTCATAACCAGCAAATGGAGGTAGGTGGGGGCGGGATGCTAGAAGTTGAGGTATATCTAGATTGCCATATTTTTCCTGCCTCTATTTTAGGTTTTAGGCATTATGCTGTTACTGCAGTCAGCACTACTAACTAGGGATGTAATTCTTCAATAAGTTTCTTCTTGAAGGTAACAATGAATAGCATCAGGGATTTTTGCAAGGAAGTCTTTGAAAATCACAGGGTGTGGCATCCTGCCAGTCTGGAGGCAGAGTGGGGACATGCGACGTGTGGATGCCACGCCCCGACACCACCCCCAGGCTGGCCTTAATACCCAGTCTGTACAGCCTCTCAATGAGATTGCTTCGCATCCCTACCCAACTTATGCATATGCGCTAGGATGTTCATCTGAGTTCATTGGGACTTATGCCCAAATAAATGTGAATAGAATTGTATCTGGAACTGTTTCGTATACATCTAGCACCCACTTTAAACCTCTAGCACCCACACTTAAGCATTTAGAAGAATGGAGGAGAATCATGTGGATTTCTAACTGGCCAAAGTTTTCATACTAGTCTTTAAAACGTATTGCACTTTGGCCCCAATGAAGAGGTGGACAACCTGCACCAGATAGTGCCTTTTTTATACATTAGTAAAAGTATACAAAGGGTCATTCCTGACTGGTAGATATCTGACTTTTCAGTCTTGATGTTCTCATGCTCATGAGTACCAATAGCTTCCTGTATCAATGAGACCTTATGGAACTTGTGAAAACCTTTTACGACATCTTCAATGACACTCATTTTAAGGATCTAGCCAAGTGGCCCCTTTGGAGCTACACAACCTGCAAAAGAACAGTACTCATTCAGCTGCTAGCAAGTGAACACCAGCCTTGCTTCTCTGCATTTTGGACTTTCTGTGGATTCTTCCTGAGGTCCAGATCTGCATTCCAAATACTGTCACTTGGCTGAATTTTCAGTGAAATAATACCCCAAGTTTGATTCTTTACAGCAGTCACCATTGTCTTTACTAGTAAAAATAAAGAATATCAGTTAACCTGTAATCGATTTGGCTGGGAACAGCTCCCTTACAGCTGGACATGTGTTCTGGGAAAGTTCTGACCACAACAGCAAAATTAGGGCTACAGACCTTGTAAATATCTGATATAGCTATATTTGGATCTTGGTGCCAATGGAGATTTTCCCCCTTCTTTTATAACTGTACAATGGTATACAGGCATGAGATTGTGAAATAAACCAGTTCAAATTTTTCCCCACTCATGTATGCTAATCCAATTTGGAACCATACATGTTTAGTTGAAACTATAAAAAATATCTCTTCAGTTTTATAGTACCTATCTGATGTAGCATGTAGCTTAGCCAAAGCCTACATTCCAAAGCTACCTTACCTTTAGTACAGTGAAAACTTGTATAGAGAGACCAGGGGTGTAGCTGGAGCAAAATGAGGGCACTCTGCACAAATAAGAATTTTGTTCCCTAATGACAATTTCCTTCAGCCCCTAAACTTGCACAGAGTTCACACTAAGGTTGCTGCCACAGTGAAGAATTAATGCAGTTTGACACCACTTTAATGGCCATGGCTCCATCCTATGGAATCTTGGGATTTCTAGTTTGTTGTGGTACTCTCTGAAAGAGAATGCTAAACATCTCACAAAATTACAAACCCCAGAATTCATAGGATGGAACCATGGCAAAGTAGTGTCAAACTGCATTAATTTTGCAGCGTAGATGCAGTCCTAGAACTCATACTTTTGTTCTGTTTTCATTCATTTCTCTGCTCCTTTCCTTTGGACGACTAAACTGTATTTCTTAGTGCTCAAGGAATTTGAGGACTGGAAGAACATTTCTTGGGGAGGGGCAGAAGTCTTATTTGTGGACAATGCGCTCATCTTGTGTCATCCCAAGCTCTAACTATGATAACACAAAGACAGAGCCCAGCCATTACTGATATAATTGTGTAATAATTTCTCATTTTCCCATGGGCATGCCCTTGGAATTGCACATAACATCTCATGTGATCTGATACATCAGAATGTTGTATAATTAATCATCTCCATATTTACCTGTTAATTAGATATTTAGAGTATTCACTGAATATTAACTAGTCATTTCTGATTATTTATCTGAAATGTAACGCCTGTTATGTATGAAAATGTGGTAATAAAACAGCATTAAAAACTAGATGAACAGTTAGGGAAGAACTAGATTTTATAGGCGACATATGCTGCTACAATATATAACATGGCATCATCACACTTCAGGTTTCTCTACCACTCATCTATTTCATAGGCTGAAATGAAATTACCATGAAGAGGATATTACTAGCCAAGTGTGGAGATGTCAGGTAACTGTCTTCACTTGGGTTGTACAATTGAAACATTATTTTAAGATTACATTTGTCTTCATTACTAAAAGCCTTGTTCATTTTGTATTTCAGTTCTTAAAAGTTAACTTGTTTCACATTTCATTAATTCACATTTCATTTGTCTTGGTATTCACATTTATCTTCAGGTGCTTTGTCCCTGGCCCTCATTTTTATTTTATTTTTTGAAATATATAATTTTTCCTTCCATTACAAGTAATAGCAGCAGTTCAATAAACACTGTCAGCCCCTCCTGCTGGCTGTCAATTTGTTTTTCCAAGAATGCCCCAATAATATGCAATGCCAAATTATGGGAGTAGATAGGAGATTTTGCTATGTCAAACAATCGCTTAGCTCCTACATTCCACAGTGTAACATAAGCATTCCGCAGGCAAAACTTTCCTGTGGCTCACTGCTCATCACCCCCAGGATCCACTTTTTTCTACAATAGAAAAACAATTCACAACAATTTAGTGGTTGGTGGAGAGTGTGCATGTTTATGTGAGTGAGTGTGTGTTTCTGTAGTGTTATGAAAGGAGCAACTGGCTATACCCCACAGCAAGATGCAAAGCAATTATATCTATTGCTGAGATTCAGTGGACCTCAATGAATTACCAATCTCTGCAACAACCCAAGACATATGCAGCTATAAGATGGGCATATTATTTATATGTCACCAATGGGATGCCAACCATAAATATGAGTATAAAAATAAATAAATCAAAGGCTTTTACAAACAAATAGTGGTGACTTCTATGTTTTTCTAGAGTGCACTAAAACAAACAAATGAAATCCTGAAGTGGATTGCCACTAATATCCATTCCCTTCCTCTGCATTCACTTCAGGACAAATGAAAATAGAACCAGAAAGTTTGTATACCTTTTCTGTTCATACTAGCTTTATTTTTTGGAACCATCTTGCACCGTTGTTATTGTTGAGTCCTGCTTCTAGTATCTCTAAAGGAAAAAAAAGTGAAAATGCCATATCATACGTACCTTGTGAGTGAAAACTTCTGCAGCCTCACATGACTATCTGCTTCAAACAATTTAATGAGTTTCGGTTGTTACTTGTATGCACTGTGAAAGAAAAAGAACCAGAGTCAGGAAACAGCTGCTAGCTGACCACAAGTTCTAATGCACATATATAACTTTAACCTGGTGTCATCTCAGCCACAGACTTAACTAAGGTGCTTTCCAGACCACCCAAAAAGGGCAGTCTGCAGGTGCCTCTGTTTCCGCTGCCAGGAAGCCTCAGCCTCCAAATGGGGAGGGTTCCCGGTGGTGGAAAAAGAAGCAGCAAAAAGCGGCTTCTTTTTGTGGTGTGGTAATGATGCCGCAAGGTGCCAATGGTGCACTTGTGGCGTCATTTCTGTGCTGTGATGTGCGGACACTAAGTGTCCGCAACATCAAAATGGTGACGCCCATGTGTATAGGGCACCACCATTTTGTACCTGCTAGGTACATACTAGGGTTAGGGCATCCAGAAGGGACACCATTTCATAACCCTAGTACATACTTTTTGCCCATGCAGAACGGGCCCGTGTGATCATTTTTTGAGCAAGCTGTTACAAATCTCACTTCAATTTCACCCTGAATCTCAAGTAACCTTTGTTTTCTCACTGGAGAGAAAGATGAAAAAGAATTGGGTGCTTGAAACAGGTCTCTAGCAGAGTCAGATAAAGCTATGCAAGGTTCTTAAAATGTAACACAGTGGAGAGCAAAATGTTTTCTTTCCTACTCCTCCTCTCCATGGTAATCTCTCCCTGGCATTTTATCCCCATTGCCATTCTTCCTCCCACCCCACTCAGTGTGAATGACTAAGAGGAGTAAAAGGCCACAGAGAGATTCAATCACCAAAATAACCCACACCGGGTTATTTTGTAGTGTGAATGAGGCCCAAGAGTCAGATTTAAAACATTACACAAAAGAAAGAGGTTTATCAGTGTCAGATTTAAAAATATATCATTAGGCCAGTTGTTTATTGTGGATTAGAGATTGGATAAATTTAAAAAATGAAAAATTATTACATTTAGAAAACAGAAATATAATACATGGATGGCACGCATACCTATATTATAATACAGCCAAAATTAACAGGGAATTTAATAACCACTGTTTGAGTAAACCATTGTTATGGGTTTGGGGAAAAAGTTAGAAAGAAAACAGGAGAGAAAAATGGAAATGGAAAAAGAAACAATAAAAATAGCATAATTACATGGGCACAAAATATAGGACATCCCATTGAGATATCACAATGTGAATATACCTGGTCAAAAGACTGAAATACACAAGAAACTAAAACATTGAAGAAAACTATTACAAGATGTTAAATCATTGGTATTTATCCCTGGATAAACTCACTAAATTATACAGAGTAGATAGTGCATGTTGGAGATACAGAAAAGAAAAACCTTCTTTCATGCATGATGGTCCTGTAAAAAAAGTCAGAAAATACTGGTTTGAAATTCATAAATTTTGAGTAATATATTTAATATAGATTGGGAATTTAAACCAGAAATGTACTTGTTAAATCTTATAGACCCCAAAATTGAAACACAATTTAACTATTGCAGCAAAGATGATGTTAGCATGGCATTGTAAATAAGAAATGATCCCAGCAATAGAGGGATGGACCAGAACGATCTATGATTTAGCTTAAATGGACAAATTAACAAGATTACTGTCACAAGGACATTTAGAGAAATAGGAAAAAGACTGGTGATAGAAGTGACAGAAAGCTTTAAAGAATAACTTGGTGGTAGAAGGCTTTAAAGAATAACAAAGAGGTTAGAGAAATAGATAAACCACAAAGCTATAAAGAATAACAAAGAGGTTAGAGAAATAGATAAACCACAAAGAAGTAACAATGGAGCTGTGCAGACCAGCCAATAAGGTCAGCCTGAGAGCAGAGTCAGGGCGTGGCATTCATATGACACATGCCCCAGCTCTGCATATGGTGGCATGATGCCACACGCTGCACCACATCGCGTGCAGTGTCATGGTGCTCCTCTGGTGCTGCGTTTACATGACACAGCCCCAAAGAAGTGCCTTAAAGCCACAACATTACTGCTATCGTGCCCTTTCTAGGGTGCAAAAAAGAACTGTTTTTTGCGGCTCCTTTTTGCATCCTGGAAAGGCCAGATCGGGGCCATGGTGTGCGGTTGCCGCAGCCCCGATCTGGCACAGCCAGAGGCGGCTGCAGGGGGCGGTCAGCACAGCCTGTATGTGAGAAAAGGAATAAGAAAATGTTACTTAATGGGTTAGGATTGGTAACTACAATTTAGGAGGAAAATGTAAAGGATTATGAAATAGCACTGAAAATAATCGAATCTGTAAAAAAACGAAGTATACATTATCTCAGCGTAAGAAATACAGTTATCCCTCTGGATTCCTGGGGGTTAGGGGAACAGGACCCCATGAATATGAAACATTTTGAAATAAAGTAAGCCCCTCTCTATTCCTGTCCAATGCCTGGAACAGCTGCCCAAGGTATGGGAGATTCACCCAGCTCGTCCCCTGCCTTTAACCAGCTCTGGGAGTCAGGTAAAGCGACCGGAGGAAAGGGATGAGGAGAATCAGGCGCACCTGATGTCCTTCAGTCTCTTCCCAGAACTGGATAAAGGGACAAGAGGGGGATGAGAAGGAAGAGGCACAACTTGTTCCTGGCTGCTCCCTCCCTCCTGGGCTTTTTTTCCTCCACAGAGAAAAGCCCGAGGGTGGAAGAAGGAGTGCACACCAGCAGGCTTCACATTCATGAATAATCAAAACCGCGAATGCTAAGTCTACTAATCTCAAGGGACAACTATATGTTATATATAATGTGAAGTATGAAAGATTAAGAAGTATGTGTGTTATAAGAAAGAATAGAATAGTCAAATTTTTAGGATGAAATTTAATTTTACAAGGTAAGGTAGACAAGAAGTTAGATAAGAGGAGGATAAAAGAAAGTAAAGGTGTAAGTGTAGAAAGGTAAGAGAAAGTGAAATAGAAGGTACAGTGGATGCAAAGAGGAAAAAGGACATGTCAGGAGAAATGATCGATATGGGAGGGAAGGAGAAGAAGAAAAGTGGGAATGGAGGTGTGTGAGAGAGAAGGAACTGAAGAGAGGACAAAGAAGAGAGAAGGAAAAAGAAGGGTTATTGATAAAGAGAAGGGAAATTGGAAGGGGAGAAATAAAAAAGAAAAAGATGTTTGTTTTAATTAAATATATAGTGATTAACGTCTTTTAAGAGTGATAAACCAAAGTGCATAGTGATGCGGGGGGGGGGGGGGGTGTGTTTATAATTTGTTTTGTGGAGGGGGGGGGGGGGTATTGTGTTTTTACGTTTTCATGTTTATATATGACAATACTCAATAAATATGACTAAAACAATGCTAAAATACCTGTAACACATTTAATATCCCATGGTGTTATACACACACACAAGAACAATAATATCTATTTCAATCTCAGTTCTCTTTATTTCTTAATATTTTTAACCAGTTATGTAAAACTGAAATTTAGTAAAAGAAAGAAAGGGGGAAAGAAAGAAAGAATAAAAATAACTGGACTTCAGCTCCCAGAAGCCTCAGACATTTTTTGCTTATGGTCTGGGATTCTGGGAGCCAAAGTCCTAAACACCTAGAAGGCTAGAGTTTGGGAATTACTGAATTTTAGAGGGGCCTATGATCTAAACCAGAAGTGAGACTCACATAGCTTTCTAGATGTTAAGAACTGCAACTTACACTATTCTTCACCATTGATTATGCTGGGTAGGAACTGATGGGACTTGTAGTCAAAGCCAACCTGAGGGTTGCATGATTCCCACCTCTGCCCTAAAGCATCACTGTATGGCACTGTATGGATTGTATGGCACCAGCTGTGTCAACAGGTAGACATGATTGCTACTTTAGGTAGCACAAATTGAGCATCAACCCGAGGTGTGCTATCACCTTGTGATGGGATGCCCTCACTTCCTACCTTGTTTTAGGTGTCAAAACCCTTAATAGCATAGAACATGTTAATGAATTCTTCCGTATTTCTATCTATTTATCTATCGAGGTGGAAAACTTTTCAGCTCAGAACACAACACAAATAATGTTGCATTATGCCAGTTAAAATCCAGACAAACCATACATTTTATGGTCTTTTTCTTTCCGTCTCTCTATCACAGCTCTTTCTTATATCATAGTTCTGCCTTTTCTCTCTCCCCTCTCTCTCTTTCTTTCTGGTCTCTTTAGAATGACATCTTTCCAGCTTGTTAAGAGCAAATCGCACATATAATGATGATTTTAATGATAGAGCTATCTTTGAAGAAGGCTTGCTTTCATAGTGCTTTTCCATTTGTTACTGCTGTTGCCAAGAAAGAAAGAAAAGAAACCAAACAAGAAGAAAAAGGTATATAGTCATGGATTTATGAATCACGAGCACAAGCAATGCTATTTGCCATGAACTTGTCACAGTATTGTATGGCTGTAAGCATTGTTGACCCTCTCCTTGTATTGAAGTTGCCATTTAACAAGCTATTTCCAACAGGAAGCTTTCAGAATTTATGGTGGCTGTATAGTGTAGTTCTGGCATCCTGTCTTATACCTTTTTGTGGAAAGTCTATCCTATATCTGTGGCCATGTGAGTAATAGCATAGCCAAGAAAGCCAAAGGAGGTCATGAACAAACATATACGTAGATCAATTGTCAAGCAGCGGATTACACATCAAGTGATCTGACAAAGCTCCAGATTCAGCTGCTCCATTTTAGTAAAGCTAGTCATTAATAAAGCTGTAACACTGGGTTAGAATTCTGCAGTATGCGTGTGGGAGCAGAGTTGAAACAGTGAATACTATAGTTCACACAATTTCAATGATACACTTGACACATAAATATTGCCTATATTACAGTTCTGAAGTGAATAAACATACTCATTTGCCTTATAAATGGCAAGTCTAAGATTTCAAACAGAAGATTCTCTCTGCATTTGTGATAGATGGGATAGCTGTGTTTTGCTCCTGGACAGTGAAATACTTCACAATGGCTTCTACAAAATAGAGAAAACATCCATATATAACAGTGCAAATGGCTTAAAATTCATCGCTGTCCTATAATATGACTGGTATTGTGGTGGAAGGAGGAGCAAGTTCTAAAAGGTTATCAAATTTGGCTGGCACAAATGGTGGAGATGTAACATATAATAATAAAAAATTAATTTAAAATTGTTTATTATATTTTACGGGGGTGGGATTCTGCGATATGGGATTGTAATGTTTTAACATGCAAGCTGCCTCGGTTGTTCTGGACAGAAAGGCAGGTTATAAATAACAATTTTTATTTTATTATTTATGTTTATTTCAGTTGGTTTTGGAAGAATTTAACAAAATCTGAAAATTAACTCATTCTAGAAGGAAAGCACTTGAGGTTTTCAAAGTTCAAATGTTCAAGAAGACAAAACTGACAATTGTTCTATTGCTAAGTTCTATTGCTGTTGTGTGTCTTCATGTTGTTTCTGACTTATGGCAACCTGAAGGTGAACTTATTGTGGAGTTTTCTTGGCAAGATTCTTCAAAGGGGGTTTGTCATTATCAACCTTCGAGGCTGAGAGAGTGTGACTTACCCAGGGTCACCCAGTAGGTTTCCGTGGTTGAGCCAGGATACAAACTCTGGTCTCCAGAGCCATCATCCCGCACTCAAACCACCACACCATGCTCACTTACAGAAAAACCAATTAGTAAATTTGTGCATCAGTTCTGTTTTGAAGCATTGCTAGACAGAGAGAGCAGTTAGTGTGGATGCAAAAGAGCAACATCAGCCTGGCAATTATTTTTAAGATTAGTTGATATAGTTCATCCATTGAAGAAGCCATGACAGCAACTAAGCCACCAGGGTAATATAGAAGCAGTGGGGAGAAGAGATGAACATTGGATAGACTGAAACCAAAATATAAATCAGACTCTAGTATTCATCCGCTGCTAGTGTTTGTAAGTTATAGCCTAAAACTGAGAGTGCCAAAGTGAGCCAGTGACATATTAAAATCCCAAGCACAAATAGGTACTTCAGATATTAAATGTTCCATATTATGGATTCCAGTCCTGTTGGTTTTTATCTCAGGCATTCCTGACTTAGAGGCTAGTTTAATATTGCAAATGGAAAGTACATTCTTCATGGTAAGCCCATGGGTTTTATCTACAGGCTGACACACCATAGTGTTCACTGTATCCAAACTGGCTTCAATCAGCCTAACATGTCTAGATAAAACTTTAATTTGAAATTGTATGCAGTGGAGAATATTTGATGGGCCTTTACCCTTCTAAACTAGGCAGTTTCTGCCCTGGTAAGCAAAAATTTAACAATGTGAGGGTTTGATTGACAGCAGCTAAACACAATCTAATTCTTAATTAATTAATTAATTAATAACCATCTGATTCATTTTTATTATTTCTGCAATAATTTATAATTGTGTAATATTATGAGAAATCATTATTTTGAATAATGTATGGGTTATCTAACTATTGGTTTGATTACTTAGGTTTGATTTATTGTTTCTATTTATTCTGCAGAATGTTTCATGCTATTTAACTCATTTATTTCCTCTTCTCCCAGCAACATATGAATAAGACAGAGACAGAGACAAAAGCTAAAATCAGGAACTGAGACCCTATAGTAGTGAACAACTTCTACAACTGTCCATTATGCAAGTGGTGTTACTTTCTCTGCACTCAAAGGGAGGTACAGGGCATGGAGAAAGCTGCTCACTTGTCTTCTCTTCTCTTTCTCAATGTCTGCCTTTGGCAGAATCCAAGTACTGTGGGAGACAAAGCACTATGAGAAGGGTGTCTTGGTCAGTTGCTTGTGCCAATGGATAGGTGATTGTCCAAGACACACGCCCCATAGTCTTTTGGTTCCTCAACTTGGAGCCGGGCATCTGAGAAATAAACAGAGCGTGCAGCTTTCTCCCATTTGGTCCCCCCCCCCCCCCCCACACCCCCTTTCGTCACTGCTGTTGTCTTTGCCTATTGATTCTTTGTTTAGCACTGTAGTTTAGGAGATTATGTGAAGTCGAAGGAATATGAGAGACACTGCAGACTGAGTCAGCCAGAAAAATCAGCAGAAGCAAACACATTAAAAACCATCCTGGGCGTAAAATGCTGTATAATTCTGGACCATGTCAACAACTAACAGGTTAGAATGGAAACCATGCCCTATGAAGAAAGACTCAGGGAGTGGGGATGTTTAGTCTGGAGAAGAGAAGATTAAGAGGTGATATGATAGCCCTGTTTAAATATTTGAAGGGATGTCATATTGAGGAGGGAGCAAGATTGTTTTTTGCTGCTCCAGAGACTAGGACCCGGAACAATGGATGCAAGCTACAGGGAAAAGAGATTTCACTGCAACATTAGGAGGAACTTCCTGACAGTAAGGGCTGTTAGACAGTGGAACACACTCCCTCGGAGTGTAGTGGAGTCTCCCTCCTTGGAGGTCTTTAAGCAGAGACAGGATGGCCATCTTTTGGGGATGCTTTGATTTAGATTTCCTGCATGGCAGAATAGGGTTGGACTGGATGGCCCTTGTGGTCTCTTCTAACTCTATGATTCTAGGGAAGCCATTGAAATCCACAAGCATCTGGACAACCTTAACAGGAAATATGAAACCTTTAAATGTAGCAAAGTTTGGTTATCAGTCCTGAAAAACACTAAAACCAAGACCCAGCAAATGCAAATGAAAACTCAGGGTCAGGGGTTTTCTCAGCAGACAATGGATCTCTAATTAAACAGACACTAATCCTCTTTGTATATCATCCCACCCTGAGGCCTTGCCATTCAACAACAGAACAATACACAGATTGACATGGAAATCACTCCTCCCTACCCAGGGTCACAAAATATATACATACCCCACTCACTTCCATGCAAGCATTCTCTGAAGATGCCAGCCACAGATTCTGGCAAACATCAAGAACAAACTCTTCTAGAACATGGCCACATAGCCCGAAAAACCCACAAAAAACTTAGGAGATAGATACCAACTCTATATGTTGCTATTTAGCAGAAGTAATTGGCTAAACTAAAATTCCCAGGTTTGTGTAGGAGGCTGTGGCCATGATAGTAAAAGTAGTAAACTGAAACAATTAGATAATATAGATGCACTCTTATTTTGTCCTTTCTTGTCCTCTTCCTCCTTTCTCTCTCACTGCATCTGTACTGCAGAATGAATGCAGTTTGACACCACTTTAATTGCCATGGCTGAATGCTGTGGAATTCTGGGATTTATAGTTTTGTGAGATATTTGGGCCTTCCCTCTCAGAGTTCTGGTGCCACAAAAAACTGCAAGTCCCAAGATTCCATAGGAAAGAACTTTGGCAGTTAAAGTAGTGTCAAACTGTATTAATTCTGAGTGTGGCAGCAGTCCCCCCTGTTCCCCACATTGTGTCTTATCTTTTTGCTCTCTTTTTTTCTCACTGGCTTCCTATGTCTCAAAACTCTAGCCACTGTCTTCTGCTGCTGGTAGTATTTAATCATGAAGTAAGGTGTAAGTAAGGCCCTAGTATTGGCATCTACTGGCATTTATAAAAAAAGGCCTGGATCAATGCCACAACTGGGGAAGTGGCAGAGGGAAGATTCAGCATACCCTAACAGAGGCTAACAGAATTTGGAAGTACCGTATTGTTTGGGAGAGAAGTTTTTGCTGTTGGTGTGTGCCTTCAAGTTGATTCTGACATAAAGCAACCTAAAGGAACCTACTGTTTCCCTGGAAAGATTTGTTCAGAGACTGAGTGGGGCTACCATTGCCATTGCTTTCCTCTGAACCTGAGAGGATGCCCAAGATCACCCAGTGAGTTTCCATGGCTTAGTGGGAATTCAAACCCTGGTCTCCAGAGTGCTATTTGAATACTCAGACAACCATGCCATACTGCCTCTGTGTAGGAAGGACATGTAATATTAAATTACACATTGAAGGGAAGCTATTTATTTTGATAAATTTGCTTCGAGTTTTATTGTATGTTCTACGTTTTAGTCCAAATCATCATAAAATCAGACTGTGGCTTGCCTTTACCCTGTAAAGTAAAACCCTCCATTGCCATTGCCACCTCTTGCTGCAAAAATGTTCATGTAAAATGTGAGTTTTCTACTTTTTCTCTGCTCTAAACCCAAGGAATATCATCCACCACAACAGGTTCTAATACCGTTGGCCCTGCAGATCCATAGTCTGCATTCATAGAGTCAACATCCATGGCTTGCAAATATATATTCAAAATTCCAAAAAGAAAACCTTAGTTTTGATTTATATATATTTATATTTGATTTTTATAAGAAACCACCATTTTACTGCACCATTTCATATAACAGGACTTGATCATCCACTGGTTTTGGTATCCAGAGGAGTCCTGGAACCAAACTTTTGTGGATACCAAGGGCCCACTGTATTTATTTATTTAGTCTGTGTTTTTCCCCCTAGTACTGCTAAACATAAATACAAGAGAGATCATGAGCTCTTAGTTTACTGATGAAAGCTTCTACTTCCATGTAGCTTTGGAGTGAAAAAAGGAAAGCAAAAATTAAATCTGTGATAGTTTCACTGGGGAGCCATTTTCTGATCGTAGTTTCTTGGCTTCCTCTCTCTGCATTTTAAAATGTAAAATGCTAGCATCAACCATCTTGCCTAATACATGTTTTATTTGGGTTAATGAAATAATGATTATGAAGTCCTTGGCTCTCTTAATGCACTGTATAAATGATGGATATAATTTGTATAAATGATGCATATTCTTTTAATGGTTGATATTAGAACATATTGACTGATTGTGTAAGTAAAATGGAAACCCTCCAAATGCTTGGAGTTTTACTGAGAGGAGAATGATAGAAAACATGAGCTTTTTTCTTTTTTAAAAAAAATTGTTTTAAAGTGTTCAAACTACTCCTTTAAAAAAAAGCTGGTGTGTTGTTATAGATTCCTATGCTTATATTATCATTGAAATATTACATTGGTGTACCACATCATGCATAACCTAAACACAGTAATACACACAGAGAGAGAGCATCCCAGCCCTCCATATTCATGGTCTTGACATGGTTTCGATTATTTGCAAGGTCAAGGCTGCTAGCCCAGGCATTCCTCCTCTTCCCTCCCAGGCTTTTTTCCCCAGGAGAAAAAGCCCAGGAGCAACTCCCATCTTTTTATCAGCCAGCCAGGCATTGATCCAGCCAGGAAAGGGAAGAGGAGTCTCCATCCTCTAAGTCCTTTTGCCTGCCCCATTGCTCTCTGGGTGGAAGGGAAGGGAATGGGAAGGGAACGGGGGAAATGTATGTTATCACGTGGAAGAACGCTGCTGATGCCGCAGGAGTACCCAAACAGTTCTCCACCTGGCCCACGGCAGCCGATTTTGAAGGATTCAGAATCATTCTTCAAAATCGGCTGCTGTGGGATGGATGGGAAACTGTTTGGGTACTCCCGGTAGCATCAGCGTTCTCCAAGTCCCGCGCGATAAACTTACATATTTCCTTCTCACCCTAAGCTTTATCCCTATTGAGCCATTTCTATCTAGCCATCCAAGAGTTATTTCAAATCCAATCAATGCTTTCTCACTCCAAAGTTAAAGCCCATCAGCCTTTTTGGAGTCCTATTGCCAATACCAAGGGAGGCCACCAGGTCATTCTTATACTGCAGGATAGCACCATGTACCCCTTGAAGTGCAAGAGAAGATATAAATATCTACCCTACATGTTGTCAATTTGCTGCTACAGACCAAAACTGTCACACAGGCCAGAGCTCTGCTCTCTGTATAGCCCTCGGACTCTGCCTAAGCTACTCTCCATCTTCTATGGGCCCCCCTTTCCTGGTCAGGACTGATAATTACCACCCCTCCAATTCCTAATTTCTTGCTCTCCAACCTTTCACACCTTTCTTTCTGTATGGTTCTTAAGGTTGCAGTGGATTTGCTTGTTTACATGCACCTTTGAACATTTCTAAATAATGCCATTTTATTTATTTGAAACTGAAATCCCTTTGTAGTGAGTACTGATATACATAAATGAAAAAGCTCCCCTTAAGTAATCCAACCTCTTGCAGGCCTCCTATTGAGCTAATCATTCCCCCAAATATCAAGGAGATTCAGTCAGTGTTGGTGGGGACCCCAAGTCCCCCCACCTTTTGGGGTAACTCTTGCTATAAGTAATACTAAATGTCCAGAGGGCCTCCAGAGGAAAATAAATCCAAATGAGTGGGAATTGCAAAATAATAATAATAATAATAATAATAATAATAATAATAATAATAATAATAGGATTTATTTATATGCCACCCAATCTCTGGGAATCTGGGCGGCTTACAACAGAGGGGATAATAGGTGGGTCCCTGCCCTCAGGCTTACAATCTAAAAAGACACGACACAAAAGGAGAAGGGAATGGTGAGGGGGGGAGGGGATCAGGTCCAGCATTCTTCTCTCCCTCTGAGGCCTGGACCAAGGCAGATGGACTGGAGGGAGGCATTTTCTTCAGGCTAGCTCTGATGCAGCTGGGCCTGCCTGGTCAACTCCCTCATAGGCCGGAGGATGGCAGTTATGGAGGGAGGAGTCTCTTCTTCCAGGGTAGCCCTGATGGAGCTGGGCCTGCCTGGTCAACTCCCTCACAGGAAAAGTTAATGCATGAGTGACCGCTCTACATTCATGCCTGAATATTTTATTGGAAGGTGACTGCCATTGCATGGAAGCAAGTAATGCTCAGGTGACTTTAGTCAGTTTGAGCATTTCTCAAAGATAGACCCTGTCCTAGTCTGAGGATGTAATTCTTTGTACCTTTATAGCACAAGTTATCCTTCATCACTCCTGCTGTGATAAAAAAAAAATTCAAAGGGATTTCTAAAAGAAAAAAAATGAAGCAAGCACCTAACTGGGTGCTCCTATTTTTCAAGATACTAGATACCTTCCTATCCTTAGGGAAGTCTTTGCTATCATGTAATGTGATGCAAATTCCAGGTTACAATTCCACTTGAAGGAAATAAAAATTGCCAGAAACTGGTAAACAATGGTAAATATATATTCCAGCCTCAACACACATCTCTGCCATATGGCTGATCAATCTACTATTCCTTTCTCTCAGACCTGTTTCCAACCCTAGTAATTCTGTTCCTTGCCTTTTTATTTTTTACTGTCTTTAATAATCCAAACAAATTTTATCAAGGGCAACATAAAAATCAGTCTGATGAAAGAAAGGAATGACAAATTAATCAGCTTTCAGCAAGGACATACAATAACAGTGTTTGCAAAGGAATACTTTAAATGCCTGAAGTATTTCACTTCCTCTTCTTCTCATATGTCATGAGAAAATGTGAACAATAATTAATTGCATACCTTTTAAATGATGGAAGGTGTGTTTTCCTTCTTCAGTTTGTAACTGTGGTACAAAAGAGTAAAAAAATAAGACAATTTCTCAGAACAAATGGGCATAGAAAATTGTCCAGTGGCATAAAATTTAAAGATATATATGGCTGAACTATCTATGATGCATTTTAAATAATTTATGAATATTTTTATGCTAGGTTTTCTAACGCAACATGGATATAATCTATAACTTCCCTATGGCACTTTAAATATATATTTAAAATAACATGATTCACATTGACTTTATGGGAGAAGGCATGGCCTTTAGAAGGTGGCACTTTTATACCAAACCTGTGAAGTCACTTTTTGGGATGGGGAGTAAAGTATGCTGCAATTGTTTCAATTCTCTTTTCAAAATGGAGCATCTGACTGCAAGAAGAGGGAAATGAACATTTCCAATAGAGAAGGGGATGATTCCCAGTAATAGTTTATTTAATAGATAAATACTTCCAAATAGGAAGGAATATTCCAAAATATTTGGAAAAAAAATGCCAAAAATGAGTGTTTAGTGTTGAGAAACTCTCAACAAAGAAATTCCTGGACTGACAAGAACTTTTGCAATTTCAGACTTATTCTGCACAACACTTACACTTTGTTTTTTGCACAGGAAACAGCAAGAAACAGCATTGCAGCAGTATGATTTTCTATCCAGAATGTGCTGTTTTCTGTGTAAGAAAATGTTGTACTGGATAAGTCTCACACTGCAAATAGTTTTCAAAAATGGCAGAGTTTTCAAAGGCACTCGTGGAGTGGGAAGAAAATTGCTAAAATTAATTGTTGCTTCCTTTGAGAACAAAAATTAATGAAAAACAACATCCTTATTCTTCTTATGGTGAAGAAGGAAAAAACCCACAGCAGATTGTGCAATGATCTTACAAGACCCTGTTTGGCTATGAGATCCAGGAACAACATTTGCATGCTGTCTTCTGTCAAACTGTACCAGTCGTTGAAAGATTTGGCAGTCATCAGATGGCATTTATCCATTCTGTGTCATATAACTACCAGAATCCCTCTGAAGACCCTTGGTAACTATCTTCATTTACTTTAAGGTGAGATCTGAATATTTCACATTTGGGGAAGGACCACAGATAAATGGTAGAAAATATGCTTTGCATGCAAAAGGTTGCAGGTTCAGTTCCTGGTATGACCAAGAAAGGCTCAAACAATTCCGCTCGGAAAGTGTAGCGCACTGCAGCCTGAAAACAGTGCTGAATGAGAAAGGCCAAGAGAATGACTTAGTATGAGATTTTTCCTACGTTCCTGTTTATATATAAAAATACTTCAAATCTTTATGAAATGGATTTTCAGTTAAGTATCAAATAATAAAATAAAAAAAATGTTATCATCATGCCGTGAAATAGCACCACAGTGAGGGACTTCTGGAGAAAATGGCTTTCAATCTAAATGTTTGGCCCAAATGGAATAAACTCACTGCCGCAAATGTGAACTTGGTAAATCAACACTTAGGAAGGTGCCATTGACTCTGTGTGTCTTCTCCAGCTGGGCCTAACAACTGGATTTAGGTCAGTGAAAATTGCCAATGAACACCTGGAATGACAAATGCTGTGACCAGTACTAAGATGAAATGTAGGCTACAATACAGTAAAAGGAAAAATAAGATAAGCAATTTGTGGGATTCTTCTTTTGCCTCTAAAACTACCCCAGTGTTAAATAGAAAGTTGTCTTTGAAAAATATTTAGCAGCTGAAGCTTATTTTTAACTGGAGAAGCAAGAGACTGAAGGTGGAAACGAATGCATGAAAAGCAGATGCTCACCAAGAAAGCAATGGCACTTTCTTTAAGTTACACTAGATTTTCCAAGGCTCTGGGTACATTGAAAGAAGAAAGAATCAAGTGGTCCCCAAATATTTGGAATCTTGAAGGTTAAAAGTAGAATCCTCAGCACAGTGTAGAAACACAGCCAGTGCGGAAGCTACATCACATGTGTGTGTTTCTGTACTCAGAAGCTGATAGGACAAGGCTGCCTATTTCTCTACTATCTGTCTTCAGAGAACCAAACTGTGTGTTTTGAATAGTCTACTTTTAAAATTTTGTTATCTTTTATTTTTAGAAATAACATACATTATAGCTACCTAGCACAAATATACCTGGAATTAACTGTCTGAACTTTATCTGGGTGAACCCCTCTTTATGGCCTCTTGTACTTCCAAATAGTATGTGGATGCTGAATTTAAAAAATAAAATAAAAATCCAACTCTGCTTTCTCAAGGAACTTTGATGGGGGAAGACTGGTGATCCAGATTCTTGAATCTTGTTAACCCTGATCAGAATGGCTTTGGTCTGGATTGATCTGTAACAAACTGAGCAGCACTGAGTAGTACAGCAGCCTTGTGAAATGGGATGGGAATTATTAATTTGAAAAGACAGAATGATTGAACATACAGATGTGAAACCACTGAAGATATAATCACTGGATGTATCCTCAATCCTTAAGAATGGACCTTGAAATGAAAGATTCCAGAGTTGGTGCTGGGAGGAATAAAAAAACTATGTGGTACCATTAGTCCTTTAGTAATTATCACAGGAAAGCAATTGTTATGTTTTAGATGACATGCACATTGCACAAAGTTATCCTGGACTGGCTTCATGACAGTTGAATAGGAACCACCTCAAAGCAGTACTTAAATCAATGATTCTAGGAAATATAGCATATAATATCTTTTGGGAAGTTCTTTGTTCTGTCATAGAAGTCTGCAAGGATAGTCTATTTTATAGGGAAAAATAGTAGCCACTAAATTGTACCCCCAGTTCAGTGTTGTCCACCTCATAGCTTCTCATTGGCCTGCTCTTTTCAGCTTTAACTACTTCATACTTTTCCCCGAAGTGCTTCATAATTTGAACATAGAAATACTAAGCATTTTGTAAAAGCTTCAATTTCAGTATCTCAATTTTTAAAAGATATTCCCATTATGAATGACTGCCCTAAGTGGTCATAAGGACAATTTAGCTTTAATTTATTATTTCCCTTAGTGTCCTTTAGGAATATTGGGATGACAGCACATTCCCATTCATCTTCATAGTAGCTGCTGAGAAATGTGAAGGTTGTCTGTAAAACAATTTTCCTATTTAGCTCAATAACCACTTAGCAGTTTTAGCTACCTTCTCATCTCAGCAGAGTCACAAATCTTGTATCTCATAGTGTGTTATGAACCAGTATATTAAAAGCACTATTTTTTAAAAAAAAGCAGGGATAAAACCTACGTACTGTGACTCAATGCAATCCATGCTACAAAGATCTTACTACTTGTATATGCTGTCAATCCATCATTACACTTTGGAAGGGGGGCAGTAGCTTGTGTATTTTGTGAAACTTTGGCGCGTTACAGAGTTCCGAAAAGCGGCGCTCTGCCTGCGCCGTCATTAGCTGCGCTGAGAAGCCCCAGTGGCCAAACCGCGAGGCTTCTCGGCGCAGCTAAAAAGAAGCGCCAAAATGGTGCTTCTTCTTGCGTCGTGGAAATGACGCAATGAGGCACCAATGGTGCACTCAACGCGTCATTTTCACGATGCTACGTGCAGACGCTAAGCGTCTGGCACGTAAAAATGACCGCGCCCGTGTGTATAGGGTGTGGTCATTTTTACGCCCCCGTCACATGCTAGGGGTGAGGCCAGTATGGACTCTAGGTCCTCGGCCAACCCCTAGCATGTGACAGGGGCGCCGCAAAGGTCCGTGCGGAATGGGCGATTGCTATTCCTTAGAAGCTTACTAGGAGTTCCATCATCTAGTGAGATCAGTAAAGATACAACACTGTTAGACCTTGATTGTAGAGATTCCTCTGAAAATTATAATCCCAAATCCTGGATGTTCTCTGCGTCCACTCTCAGGTCTGCTCTATGTTCAGGCAATGACCTGAGTAGACTTGGATAAAGCTTTTTGGGCACTGAGAGTGCTTTTTAGTCCAATACAGAATACTCAAGAATTCTGCAGTAATCAAGTCTTTGTAAAAATTGAAAAGTTTGAATAGTTGATATTCTGCAGCTGTAAAAAAGTAAAAATCAGTGCTAGGAATAATTATTAAAGGGACAGAAAAAATAATGAAAAGCTGTAGTGTGGGACATCTGGAATGGTGTATGGAATTACAATTATTCATATCAAAATTGACAGTATGGCGGAAAGTGCAAAAAAATGTTGAGTATATTGTCCTGGTAACTAAATAATCCTCCTTTCAGGAAGTCTAGAACATTTGGCATTTGTCTCTTCCAACTCTCCGATTCTATTCTATGATTAATTTTGTGGGGGAGCAAGTAAGGAAGAATATGGTAAAGGTGTGTGGCATCATACATGGTGTGGAGGCAATGGGGGGAAAGTTGTGTAACCCCCCCCCCATTTCTTATAATAGTAGAAGTCAGGTTCAATAGTACAATTCAAACTGCCTGACTGTCATTTCAAGGACAGACAAAAGAAAGTATGTGTTCACACAATAAATAATTCACTTGTAGAGTTGGCTGCCACAAGATGTAATGGCTGCTGGCTTTGATGGCTTTCAGAAAGGATTAGGCTTGTTCATGAAGAATGAAACTATCATTGGACATAATGGCTCTTTTCAAATTCCAGGTTCTCAAATATGCCTCAGTGTACTAGTTACTTGTGAAGAGCAGCAAAAGTAGGCTGTCAATTTCAAACCCCACTTCTGGGCTTCCCAGAGTCCTTTGGTTTGACCACTGTGTTAAGCAGAGTATTGAAATACAGAAAGGCTTGATCTGATCCACCAGGGTTGTAATTATGTTAAAGCCATTGCCCTAGAATCAAATGTGGGAGTTCAGGATTGCTAAAATATTGCTGGCTTTGTATCTGTGGCCTGGTACAGATGAGCTAAAAGTGGTGTGGCGCCACCGATACTAGTGTTCGGGAGCATGCAACAACTGCACGCTCCTAAACCCTAGTACGTACGGGCACCATCATGACTGCGTGGCCTGCCCACACGGGGTGCACGTCCATGATGCAAGCGCTGCACAGTATCTATATGTTGCTGTGCTGTGTTTGCATCACTGATGCGCCACAATGTGCTAATGGTGCATTTGTGGCATCAGGCACGCACTCCTAAAAGAACCTGGTTTTTCCAAGTTCTTTTAGGTGTGGAGGGACGCCGCGTGGTTTGGCTGCTGTGCTGTCCCTTGGGAGCCGAAAGGGGTGGCTGCAGACCGCCCTTTCAGGGTGGTCTACAGCCCCACAGTGCAACTATGACAAGTTGTCCTAGAAACTCCAACCTTGTAACATGTTGTATCCCTTCCACTGTTAGCAGCACTATCAGTGCAGGACTTCAGGGCAGACATAAAGGATACACTCTAGCACTGAAGAGTAGCATGGATTAGGACCTGCTGAGTGCTCAGTGGCTCAGAAGGGTTGTTACTGACAAAACATTTGCCTGTAGCATGGCACCCCTTTGCCAATTTGGCAATTTGCTCTGCTCCACAGCAGTTATCTATCATGTTGTATTTCACAATGCCTGACACAACAGCATAATGTGTACCTACTTTAGTAAACACAGAGACGTAAATACTACAGCTGTAGCCTTTGAAAATTGTGGTTAATTTCATAGGAAACTACCTGGCACATTTATTGTTTTTCTTTCCCTCCAACATGTTAAATTGTGAAATAAATTGTGTTTGGCATTACAGCAGATTTTGTCTTATTAGCGTCTTCAAAGGAGAAGAAAAAACACATCCTGTGTCATAAATAAACAACCTAAGAAGTACTCTTTCATTTATCACACACTGACCAATCAACTACACAGCAAGTCACCCAAGTAAAAAGAAGCATTTGAAGAGCTTTATAAAGTGTGCTGTTTAACCACATATGATTCTTATCGCATTACTGTCTGGAATATCACAGCACAGTCCTATCGGTTTCCTTTGTTAAAAGGGCACACTAATAGCTTGATTTAAACTCGGTGGTTATAAAAAATGCCTTTGCGTTTGGAAGGCATTATCTATCTTTGTCAAAATGTATGCAGACGTTCTCTTGGGCTTTACATCAGTCTGGCCTAAAATGGAAGGGAGCAAGGACCCGAATTATCTGTTTTTCTTGCTCAAAGATATAGTTCTAAAGAGAGGTCGGTGTTAAGGGAGAAAGGACCTGCTGATAATGTTAGTGCAAAAGTGTCATTTCTTTCTCCTGTCTAAGAACAGAAACATCACATTAGGCCAGGGTTAGGCAATTTGGTGTCCTCCAGATATTTTGGACTACAGTTCCCATAAGCCTTAGCCAATATCGCTAATGACGTTGTAGGAGTTGTAGTTCAAAGCATTTAGAGAAAACAGATTGCATATCTGGCATTAGGCTGTCCATCATGGGTCCAGAGTTACAGATGATGTGCTGAAGGTCATATTGAAAGTTATAGATTTGCCACCAAGCAACTTAGAGATGGAGTGTATCACATGGAAGAGTACGGGTATTGAATGGAGCCTTGCACTTCCAAATCAGGCCTGTTTGAAACTCTGGATAGTCATTCAGTGTAGATAATACTGAACAAGATGGTCCAGTCATATGACTCAATGTAAGGCAGCTTTCTCCATCCATGTCTTTTGTTTCTTTTCTCATTATTCTAAAATGCTAGCTATCTTCAGAGAAACATCTCATTCTACCTGTTTGATTTTTAATGCACCACATTATTTTGTCTTGCAACTTGAAACACTGTATTGATAACCTGCACAACCAAAATGTTCTTTTTCAGTGAATTATTGGCAAAAAGACAGGGGCAATTTGTGGTGTGGTGTTTTTTAGACTGTTTTAGGAGAACTTGTCTGCTTCATTTAATTGCACACCCCCCTTCTCCCTTTTTATTATTGCAAATCTTCGGTAAGCTTCTGCAAAGGGGGAACCAAACAATGAAATGCCATTTAGCAGGCACTCACTGTGTCTCGATAAACACATTGCTCATTCTCTAGAAATGATGTGTAAAGGCCACAAGTAACTACTTAGCATTTTATACAGCCCTGTTCAGATCCCTTCTTAGTGATTACCATGTATTAAAACACCTATTAGCAATAATAGCCCATAAGCAGAATACTAAGTCCAAATTAATGGCCAGTGAAAATTAATGGCCTATGGCTTATTCCAACTGGTAATTAATCCCTTGGCATTGTTCAATGTCTCAGTTTTTATTGTTTATTTATTTTTAAAGAGCTGTCATGGTGGTGATGCTTGTTTTCTTGCAATCTGACAATGCTATCCAGTGGACCAGGCTGGGAGAGAAAATAGCAAGCTGCAGTTACTAGGTCACAAGTTTAGAGTCCTGCCAGCTCTAAATAGGAGTTGACTACAATGAAATAATGAGCCATATTTAGAATTAACAAGGGCAAGACAGTGATTTGATGGTAAACGAGTGAGAATGCATTCTCCAGATTGGTCTGTCTATTGCCTTTTCTTTCCATTTAATGGAGATAGCATGGTTCATTGGCTTAGTGGGGTGGTGGGCATCAATCTTTGGTTCTCTAGATGTTGGGTTTCAACTTGCATCATGCCTTTGATCAGATTGATAGAAATTTGAAATTAACAGCATTTGAAGGCCCATGGGTTACCTAGACTGGCTTTAAATTGCCCCAAGGTTTTATTTATGTAGCAAGGGACTATAGGAAGTCTGTTCGTTGGATTTATGTAGCAAGGGATTGTAGGAAGCCTGTTACTTCTGCTCATATATGACAAGCCTTATTTTCCATCTGTAAAAACTGCCCTTTTGCCTATGAATAAGCAAGCCCTTTTTGGAGTATTTTTCAGAAAGACATCCCTTTCTGACAGACTTCTCCTTATAATGCCTTATCCTCAACCTTGTGACTACGTTTGGGTAAGAAAGGCTGTCCATTCCATGCTTTGGAAATATGATAAACAGGAAGTGGTGATGGAGACACTACCTGAACATTAATCTGAATTGTTGATTAATAATGGAGAACCTACTAAATCATAGGATTATGGTAGTGATCACACAAAGATTTTTGGTTCAGCTGTTTTGATGACAGCAGGACAAATGTCCCATTATCTTTCCAAGGGGACTGGGTCTTTATATTTAAAAAGAGGTGGTGGAAAGAATGGGTTCCTTTTTTTAGTTTTAAGAAAATTATTCAGTATCTTTGAGCTGACATAAATCACTCTGCTTCTTTCCTGCCATGTTTGCAGAGGAAAGATGTGGTTAACTTTAGATCAGGTGGCCAGGTGGGGCTTAGTTTTTAAACCTTTTAAAAGCCCTTTGGCAGCTTTGTGTCACTGTAGTGCTCCCCATATCCTTTCTGCTGCATTTGGAGTCCAATGCCTATCTGTGTTGTATGCTCAGAAATGTGGCTGAGAGAAAAGGAGAAGTGTGAAGTCGAAGGCTTATATAGCTTGCATCTATAGTTTTTTCTGAGTTTTTCGGGTTATGTGACCAGCCATGTTCTAGAAGAGTTTATTCCTGCCGTTTCGCCAACATCTGTGGCTGGCATCTTCAGAGAATGCTGGCATGGAAGGGACTGGCGTATATAGATATATTATGTGACTCTGTGTAGTGAGGAGTGATTTTCATGTTAACGTGTGTATTGTTCTGTTGTTGAATGGCAAGACCTCAGGGTAGGAGGATATGCATAGAAGATTAGTGCCTGTTTAATTAGTGATCATTGTCTTTTGGGAAAACTGTTTTTTCCCCCCATTTGCATTTTGCTGTGTCTTTCCTGTTGAAGTTGTCTTGGTGTTTGTGGATTTCAATGGCTTCCCTGTGCATTCTGACCTGATAGCTGTTGGCATGGTCTAGAATTTCAGTGTTTTCAAATAGCATTTTATGCCCAGGGTGGTTTATAACGTGTTCTGCTACTGCTGATTTTCCCTGGCTGACACAGTCTGCAGTGTCTCTCATGCTCCTTGATTTGTGTTTGAACACTGTGTTTGGTGGTCCCTATGTAGACTTGTCCACAGCTGCACGGTATGTGGTAAACTCCTGCGACTGTGAGAGTGTCTCTCCTATCCTTTGCTGAACATAGCATTTGCTGGATTTTCTTAGTTGGTTTGTAAACCATTTGGAGGTTGTGTTTCCTCACCACCTTTCCTATTCTGTCTGTGACTCCTTTGGTGTATGGTAAAAATACCTTCCCTTTGGATGGTTGTTTGTGTTCACTCCTCTGAGTTTTTCTGGGTCTGGCAGCCCTTCTGATGTCTGAGCTGGAATAACCATTATCCTGCAGAGCCCAGTATAGGTGCTTCAATTCATCTTCCAGGAAGTTGGATTCACAGATCTGTTTTGCCTGGTCTACCAGTGTTTTTATTGTGCTTCTTTATTGTCCTTGGTGATGGTTGGAGTTCTTATGCAGGTATCTGTCTCTATGTGTAGGTTTTCTGTATACTGTGTGGCCCAAACACTGGTTCAGTTTGTAGATGACCAGGACATTCAAGAACTGCAATGTTCCTTCCTTTTCATTTTCCATTGTAAATTGGATGTTTGGGTGGATGTTGTTCAGATGTTTCAGACAGATCTTCTTCTCCATGGGTCCAAATGGTGAAAGTGTCATCCACATATCAGAACCATGTTGTGGGCTTTTTTTGGTGCTGTTTCCAGGGCTTGCTTATCTTATCTTCTGGATTTTGAAAAAATATTGCCGCAAACCATCAGCTATTGCAGTTTAGCTATCACAGGGCTCAGAGGGCTTCCCATGGCTACCCCATCTGTCTGCCCATAGAATCCATTGTCCCACTGAAGTAGCTTGTGCTGAGGCAATGTTCAAACAGGGCTGTGATGTCTTCCGAAAAAAATTTGCAGGATGAGTACCATGGTGTCCATTATGGGGACTTTGGTGAACAAGGAGACCACATCAAAGCTGATTAATATGTCCCTGGGTTTAAGTTCGAGATTGCTGATTTTTTCTTATGAAGTGGGCTCAGTCCTTGATGTAGTGGAGAGTTTGCCCTATATGGGTTTGTAATTGTGTGGCCAGAAAAGGAGGTGTGTTGTGGTACTTTGGAGCTTCTGTGAGTCATTTAAAAGTGTTGGAAAGATTCTCTGTCCCCACCATCTCAACTTCAACTTCAGCGACATTTTATTTTAATAAAGCTCAGCAAATCATTTCAGTTCCCTGCTTTGGCTGTAAATCAGTATAGCCCCCCCCCCCATTTTTCCATCACCTGTCATGAGCATCTATCTTGACCATCTTCTGATTTAGTCCAACTGGTGTTTCCTCCTCTGCCAAGACTTCGAAGTTATGTTTATGGCATAGTGTATGCAAACAGAATGTCATGTTTTCACTCACTCTTTCTTGTTTCCATGTTCATGGCAGCAACCAGTAAACCCCTGAGCCTAAGGGTGAATCTACATTCTATATGATGGAGCTACTGCACCTAAAAGTGGTGTCAAACTGCAGTGTAGATGCACCCCCACAACACAATCAGCCAAGTATCCAGTAAGCTTATTTTTTTATTTCATAACTTAAGTGTTGTGAAATATTTGTTGTGCAATGAGAATGCCTTCTTTCAGCATCATACCAGAGAATTGACTAGTGTCACTTCACAGGTCTATAAAAGGCTAGCAATGCCTAAGACATAGATTTGTCTCTAATAGATTTGATGCTGGAATGCAACCAATGTGAACTGTTCTGCTGAATTTCTCTGCTATCACCCCATTTCTTTCAGCTGAACCTTGTGCCATGAACAACATTATAGGACATCTTTACATATTTTTTAGAATTAAGAGCAAATACCAACTATTTGAATTTAATGTGATTCAGATCAATTCCAATAAAAATAAATTCTAGTAATGGCATCTTTTTGGTATATAGTGAGAACACTGGATGTGCAACTTAGTTTGTTCCTTCATTGACTTGTATTCTCTGTTTCTGAGTGTCTTGATAATATCGGAAACAGAATTAATGAGTATAGATTTTTGTAGGTTTTTTGGGCTATGTGGCCATGTACTAGAAGAGTTTATTCCTGATGTTTCGCCAGCATCTATGGCTGGCATCTTCAGAGAATGCTGGCATGGAAGAGAGAGAATTCCTGAGTATTGCTGTGATAGGAGTCCTACATAAGCATTACATGAAAGAGCAAACTGAGTATGAAAGGTCTGCTGAATCATACACAGTCCTTGGGAAAAATATTTGGAAATGTTACTTCTGATTTTGAGTTGTAGTTCAACAGAGTTATTTATCCCACCTCTGGTGACATCCTAAATCCATACCCTCCGACATTTCACAGAGAAAAACCAAGACACATGTGGCCAAGCAACATCAGAGTGTGGTCATGATGACAAAAGTTATCCATGGGGAAGAACAGACAGGCTGCGAGTGTTGCAGCAGTATGTTTTTGTCTGAGACTATAGGGAAGAATGAGGTTCCATCCCTGCTGAGTTAATTAAGTGCAAACTACTTTTGCAGACTGAACTCAGCTTACAGCAGCTCAAGTAAACAGATATTGAAGAGGGAACGTGGAAGGATGAGAGAGAAATGGGGACATTTTAAAAGCAGTTGAAAAACTGGGATGACAGAGGCTTAATTGGGACCATCCCTGCCAAACTGGGATGATTGGATGGTATGCTTAAACCATCGCACAATCCTTCCTTTATCCTGAGTGCTCATGTAATTTTTTTGCAGGACACAGCCTGCTCTGCTCATGTAAGTTTCTCTATGTGACTTAGAAATAAAATCTGCAGACCCTACCTGAGCAGAAAAGTCTATCCCCATTGACGATATTCAATTTGAATATGTGGGAAACTGGAATAATAGAATTACAGAATTTCTCTTTCAGTTAATTATTCAATCTCAGTTGAGATGGGCTGTCTCAATGCTTCCTGCGGAGAACTGAACTCCTACAAGAATTCTTGCCTCCAATGTATGAATGGGATGAATACATTTTTCCCTGTTGGGTGTCTACAATTTGTACAAAATATCTCTGGCTACCTCTTGGCTTTACCTTGGTGAACCAAAGCCCACATGTAGACAGCAAGCAGAGAAAAACTACTCCATTGATTAAAAAGATAGAAATGGCCTAGTTTATCTTCTGGATTTTGAAAAAATATTGCCGCAAACCATCAGCTATTGCAGTTTAGCGATGCCATTTTCCCATTTCACACAGTTTGAGTAATTGATGCAATTTGTTCGATTTGCACAAAAACCATTCTTGCAAATACAAAACCTCTCTAGAGATACCCTGACATCCTGTGGGCAAGAATGAGACAACTGAACATAATTTGGCTGGTCTTGACCAGTGCTTTTATTTGTTGTTTCTAGTAGGGTTGATACAAAACATTTTGGCATAAAATGCCAAATAATACAGGTTTTACTTTAAATCTTTTTAATGCAAAATCAGTGGTTGATTTTTTTAAAAATCCCAAATGTGGAAAAAACATTTTTTGCAGCAATATTTAATCTCCATCTTCAGGGATAAACTTGGTATGTTATTTATTCAATTTTTTTTGTGTGAGAGTGGATTGAGGATTTACATACAAAAAAAGTGACTAAAGGCAGATATTTAGTTGCAAGGGAAGAGGCTTCCTCAGGAGTAGGAGTCTTCTTGTGTTAAGGCTCCTCTTAGGTAGCAAAATGCCTATAATTAAGCTATGTCTGTGGCCCAGTAATATAAGCCTCAGATTTTAAATCCTACCTACTGTTCCTTATTTATTGTGACTGACTTAGTCCTCAAACTTGAAATTTGCCTCTGGAATCTGTGTGTTTGGTCTTCAGAAATAGAGTGGTTAAACCATGAACTGTTATTTAGCTTTGGATCTTCATCACTTGGCTTACCTTACTCTCTGAGAGGCCCCTGTTCTCTGATTCTTCTTCTGGATTCTCCTTTATTGACTCATCTGTTTGTGGCACAGCAGGGCATTCCTGCCATTTGATCTGCCCAACCAGGAACAGAACAACTTCAAACAGAACTGAGGCTGGCATCCTGCCTGTTTTCCCTTCGACCAATGGGCAAGACCATGGTTACATCTGCACTGCAGAATTAATGCAGTTTGATAGCACTTCGGTTCCCATGGCTCAAAGCTATGGCATTATAGGGTTTCTAGTTTTATTTAGTCTTCTCTGTCAGGGAGCTCTGGTGCCACAACAGACAACAAATCCCAGGATTTCATAACATTGAGCAATGGCAGTTAAGGCAGTGTCAAGCTGCATTATTTCTGCAGTGCAGATGAAACTTTTCTTATTCAAGCAGGGTTTTGATAACTAACCTGCTTCTGTAGAAGGAGATTTGATGGTGTGTGAGTGCCCTGTCCCCCCACTTGATGTGTTTTAAAATTATTTTAAATTAGCTGTTTTGACATGATGATAGAATAATTTGCTCATTGTTTTTTAAACAGTGCAAACTGTTGTATTTTTAGGTGCCTGCTTTGAACCACCATAGGTCCCAGCATTGAGACAAAGGTGGAATATAATTAAAGAAATAAATGTTGATTAAATCACTTACTCTTCCTACTTTTTGCCAGCTCCCATGAAGTTCTCCACGAAAATGGTTTACAAACAGATGAAAACAGAAATACTCCTAGGTTCAGGGGAAAATACATTTGTTAATGAACAGGTGATGGTTCATTTCATTCTCATTTGTTTTTGCACTCACTGCACTAGAAAAAGCTGAAATTATTCCACTAGAAAACAAATGAGGTACACAGAAAATTTTGTCAACAGAGTAAAGCAAACTGTTTTCATAAGCCAAACACCCATAACATTCAATAGGCTTAATACTCCTTTCCAATGTTTTACAGAATTTAGAAATACAAGTCCTTCTTCCCTCACTCCTGCCAATTCAGGATGTTCTCCATTTCCTAATTCAATCATGGGAAGCTTGCAAGTAAACGGAACAGAAAGCAAGCCCAAAGAGGTGCCAAATGAAGATGAAGTACCTTTCATTTGGCCTCATCTTCCAGTGATAGATGGAGCTTCTCCATATCACCTCTGTATAAATGGGGAAGGCAGACCTGTGATTCTTAGACTTGAGCGGAGAATTCTGCCTCTGAACAACATGGCATGTAATATGCAAAATCCAAAAGACAGGTATGGCTGAATATGAATATTGATCTGGGAAGTGTGAAGCAGATCAATTTGTATCGAAATTCACTAAGACACAAGGAATCAAGCACCTACATTAGCAGTAATGGTGAGATTGGCTGGTGTTGTGGCCTTCACTAGGCAACAGATTGTGGGTGCCCATTTTATTAGAGATGGCCTTACTAAGGACCCAAAGATACTGGTAAATTCTCATAGAGTTGTTGACACTTTCAATGTTTTTGATGCCCAAGGAAACACATGGGGGAGGGAAAAACAAAAGGAAAATGGAGTATGTATTAGGAGGTTAGGAACATGAGAAGCTGCCTTACTGCAAGTAAAGCCATTGGTCCATCTAGCTCAGTATTGCCTGGGCAGATTGGCAGTCAATCTCCAGAGTTTCAGATAAGAGACTTCTCCAGCCCTACCTGAAAGATGCCAGAATTCAAAGACATAGCCACGTTAGTCTGTAGAATCAGTATGTAGAGAGATCTTGTAGCATCTTTGAGGCTAACTGAAAGAAGTTGGTCGCATGAGCTTTTGTAAACTTCAATCTACTTCCCTATATGCATCTGAGGAAATAGACTGAAGTCTATGAAAGCTCATGCTGCCAACTTCTTTATTTCAATTAGACTCAAAAGTGCTACAAGAACTCTCTAGATACTGAGAGATGCCAGTGATTGATTCTGGGGCCATTTTTACCAGGTACAAATGTTCCTCAAATGTTTTTGTCCTAGGTCAATTCAACCTGGGAATCTGTGTATGTTGTTGTGTGTCTTCATTTCCAACTTATGGTGACCCTGAAGTGGCTCCATCATGTGTTTTGTTTGTTTGTTTGTTTGTTTGTTTTGGCAAGATTTGTTTAGAGGAGTTTTGACATTGCCTTCCATGAGGCTGAGAGGGTCATCCAGTGGGTTTCATGGCCGAGTGAGGAATCAAACCCTGGTCTCCAGAGTCATAGTCTAATACTTTAACCACTATGCCATTTTGGCTCTTGTGCATAAGCTTCATCTAACTGTACTGAATTGAAGCTTGCAGGCCTTATAATGTTCTTTGCTGGGAGAACCACGAGGGGCTTGGAAGGGAAGATCTCCAGTTTTTGCTGTGTTCTTGATGCTGTTATTGGGCTGGAGTCACATCCAGAACAAACAGAGTGGACCTCAGTTGAAAAAGAACTAGTTCAGGCTTCTTGTAAATCAAGCCCAAAATAGCTCATACGTGGTGAGCCCATTCTGAAATTTGAAAGGCTTGGTAATTGCTAATAATATGGTAGTATTAACATTAGTCTTCCTTAATGGACAGCTGTAAAGACTACTATGTTGTGGTTTATAAATAGCACTTAAATGTACAACATAAAGGCTAAATACTATTATTATAAAGAACCTTCTTCAGACTCTCTGCTCCTGTATTTTAAGGCATGTTTGTTCCAAGTGCTATCATTCTGCATCAAGTTTTCCTTTTAGTAGGTATTCCCAGAAACCAGACTGTGTGCAAAGATAAATTAATTTTAAGCAGCACAATAAATAAGTAATTTCAAATTCAGTGGCTTGTACTTTCCATTTTGTACAGGCTTCTCACCATGTCATGCATATAAGACTATTCCCAGGTTACATTTTCCCTTGATGTTTACTGCATTTAGTTAAAAGTTATATAAGCTTTGCAGTAATCCTTGTAATTAATAAAATTGTAGGTCTGGATGTCATCAGAAGGCCATCCAGCCAAGATGCACTTAGGCATGACCAAGGAACTCTTCAAAAATAGCTCATGGTCTCCAGATTATAATATGTGAGAACTGTAAAATAAGAAAAGAACAAACATATTTGACTGATGGCTTACCAACCTGTGTTGTCAGGTCTTGTTCAAAAAAGAGAATATGAATATGATCTCCATGGGCCCGCTCCAGGTGTTCTCCACAATTTGAACAACAGATATAGGCAGGAATTGGATAGGTGATCTATGTGAGTTGTGCTCCATGTGGTCCAAACACAACCTGTTCCATGCAAATCAGACCATTATGTGAATGCCAAGGGAATGTCTCTTGGAAGTGACTCAGCAAGCCACATGACTCTCAATCTCAGTATTGAAAAGGGGCTTTTAAAGGGGGTGTGTTTCCTGAAAGAAGCAAATCTCAATTAAAAACAAACAAACTCATTGTTGGTACAAAACACACTGCAGAAATAATCCAGTTTGAGACTGCTTTAACTGCCTCAGCTCAGTGCTAAGGAAACCTGGGGATTATAGTTTATTGTGGCACCAGAGCTCTCTGACAGAGAAGGCTAGATGTCTCACAAAACTACAGTTCCCAAAATTCCCTACCACTGATCTAGGGCAGTTAAAACAGTCTCAAACTGGATTATTTCTGCAGTATGTCTTGGGCAATAGTCCTGGAAATGGCTTCAGTGTAGGCTGGGCCTTAGTTGGACAGTGGATACCACTCACATACATCACAGCTTAGATGTAGCCAAGTGATATCATTATTACAGACAATAAAAAAGTATTTTAAAATGAGAGTAATGTTTCTTGATTATATGGTCTCAGACAATCAGAGGTCACACTTTGAATATAATAACATCATTATACTATACAACCAGTCAGATTGGACTGTGTAATGACAGCAAAAGAACAAGAACAGTGTAAATGAGTGAATTTCATTGTTAATGTAGTTTAAAAGTCATCAGTGTTCTTTAGAAACAAAGAGTAGCTTCTGTTTAGCCTGAGTTTTAAGTGTCTATAGAGTAAGGACCCATACTGTGGGCACTTCATGAGATGGGATGACACAGGAGCGAAGCAGACGGGCAGATTGGAGTGGCTAGAGGCAGCCCTATCCATGATCGAGCCCCAGCCAGCCCAGGACTATGGCGAATGGATGGCCTGCTCTTAAAGCAGGATGCTGCCACAGTCCCAAAAGGACCGCTGACAAGGAGTGGCATATCAGCAGCCTCAGAGCGGCTTCCAGCTGCATTGGATGTGTGCATCATCTGCACACCACGCCCCCAAAGCAGCCAGAAGCTGTACTTTTTGACCATCTGTTTCGGGCCATACTAGAAAAGGCAATAATGATTGGTAAAGGGAAATAATTCAAAGCTATAGCTGTGTTAGTCTGTAGAATCAGTATGTAGAGAGATCTTGTAGCACCTTTGAGACTAGCTGGAAGAAAGAAGTTGGCAACAAGAGCTTTCGTAGATTTCAGTCCACTTCCTCAGATGCTTCTTTGGAAGTAGGCTGAAGTCTAAGAAAGCTCATGCTGCCAACTCCTTTCTTTCAGTTAGTCTCAAAGGTGAAACACGTTCTCTCTACATACTAGTAAAGGGGAAGGCAGTGGGAAAAGTGGAAGGCTACATTACCAGATGGACTGATTCAACTAAAAAAGCCAGAACCTTGAGTTTGCAAGACCTGAGCAGGCTGTTGATGACTGATGGTCATGGAGGTGTCTTATTCATAGGGTTGCCATAAACCTAGACTGAATGTTGAACAAACAACAGAGTTAAGGACACAGTTAATATGAAACGACAAATTATCAGCAGTTATGATAACAGCTAACATGGTGTAGTGATCTGAGCATTGGACTATGACTCTGGGGACCAAGGTTTTGATGCCAGCTCAGTCATGTAAACCCACTTGGTGATCTTGGGAAAGTCACACCCTCTCAGCCTTAGATGATGGCAATGGCAACCCCCTCTGAAGAAATTTGCCAAGAAAGCCTTGTGATAGGTTTGCCTTAGGGCCTCCATAAGTTAAAAATGACCTGAAGGAACAGAACAATCAACAACCTGATAACAGATTCCAGAGACTGTATGGAAAATCTGCAATAGTATTATAATTCAAAAAGATGTTTTAAATAAAATATGTAAATTGCATAGAATTAACCTCAAAACTATCATTTAAATCAATACATAGCATTTCCCCCTTTATTCTGCTTCACAAATGAATGCGAAATTTCTGTTACAAATGTGATATATGAGCGTTAGCATTGCTTGTATGAACACCTTGTCTTGTGTTGTGTACACTTTCTAAAAAGGAATACGGATGTAGTGAATTAAAATTGGCAGGAAAAATATCTGCATTTTAAGATTTGGCTGTTTATTTATTAACATTCAGCTCCTGATTGAGCTCATCTTTCCTCTCTAACCATTCCCCAGTTTGCTTCCGTCCCTTATTCTCCCTCTGGCCTTTTGTCTTGCCTTGATTTATTTGAACCACTTCTTTTTCCAGTCCTTTTCCCATTAACCCACACCCAGCTAGGAAGTAAACAATTAAATTCAAATTTTCAATTAAGTTGGACGTTTACTAGCAGGATTTATTTTAAAGTAAAGTTATTTAATTGGGAGAGCCAGCAAGGTGTAGTGTTTTGAGTATTGGACGAACAACTCTGGAGACCAGGGAACTCAACCTTGGAAACTCAGTGGGTGACCTTGGGCGAGTCACATTTTGTCAGCCACAGAGAATGGCAATAGAAAATCCTTTCTAAAGCAACTTGCCAGGAAGTTCACCTGTAATTATTATTAAATGGGAGAGAGAAGGGGGGAGAACCAAAATTCAACAAATTTTATATTTCCAAGAGCATTCTTTACCCAAGGCCTAACTTCCATGCATTTCGGCAAAGATACTTGCTTCTTGTTAATCCTTCAGGGTTGTGGAATTACAGGGTTTCAGTTGCAAGATCCCAACCAATGGGTATTCTTATTTTGTTCTCTTCTGGAATTGCATAGAGCCTCCTATCTGTTCTAGGTAACTGAGCTTTGGCACTCTTAACCATGGAACATTTGCTGGGATCTATGCAGGAACCAGTAAGTTAAAGGTGACAGGTTAAAATGAGATCATAAGGGAGGGGGAAATGGAAAGTCAAAAAGGGTTTTGGGTGGGATGGCTGAGAAACTGAGTTTTCAAAAAGTATGTGTCTGCATAATTTCTCTTCCAAGTTCATAAAAGAGACAGGGTGAGATGAGATGTGGGAGTAAAATGATGGGTGAGATTCTTCGTCTTAATTAAGGTAAGCCTTTTAGTGCTAGGATTTATTAAGTTTAAATGAGAATTTAACATAAACTTAGTTGTTAAATGTCTTCCTCTCAGTGAAATTAATTGAATTAGGTTTCTTTTGCTTGTGAATGACTAACCGATCAACCTTTTTCTAGTCTCTTTCCTACCTCTGCTCCATATCCCAATCCCCATTTTCTGCATCTGCTATTTAAATGTCCATTTGGTCCTTTCATAGTCTTTTCAAGCCCTCCTAGCTTAGGCCTTTTTGCTCTCCAGTTCCCTTTTTAGTATTTGATAAGTTACCATGGCAGCCAGAAAATATCTGCGTGTCTTGTCTGTGGCTTTGTCACCACTGCCCCTAAAAATTATTGTAGGGCATTATAATATAGATTGCAAATCAGAAAAAATAAAGTGGTAGCTTTTATTAGATCAGTTTCTGTGAGTTAAAGAATATTGAAGACAATGAGTTCACAGAACTCTCCATCAGGCAGAATAGGAAACCAGACAATTCTCTGCCTATACAGAGACAGAAGTTTTTGAACACCAATATTTCCAGTCACTTTAGACACATAGTGGCCTAATCACAAAACACAAGTACATCAGACCATTTTATACAAAACAATTAAACCAAGAAGTTAGCAAATGACTCCAGAAGCAAAGAGGTAAACTATTTTCCAGACACATCTTTTATAAAGATTAGCCACATCCTATCTAATGCATCATTCATGGCAACCAAGTATGTCTATGTTCCACCCATGTTTCTATGTGAGACAAATACTAAGGGAAAGCACACAACATGAAACATACAGTGGATAAACACCATTAAGCCATAGTTAGTCATGACACATCCATTCACATTAATAGCATGTCCCTGAGTCTGTGGGCAAGATATCTTCCACGTGCATTTCATGTTTTTACAGCAAACAAAACACCAACATACTCAGGCTACAACATAAAAGGTGAAGCCACTCACTGATTCTCATTCATAAGGAGGTCATGGGAGTGGGCAATAAGTTGTTTTGGCACAATCATTTTTCCTCATGTGAACATGGTGAAAGTTGAGTTTTATCCATGGAGGGGTGAAATAGACCATCTTTTTTGTGCTGCCTTCCAGGTGGCTTGGAGTGTGGTGTTCACACACCAAATGTTCCTAAACTCCCCAGAAGCCACCCTTGCTAACCAGATGTGATTAGATGCTTCAGGCTTGTGGCGCTTACATAGCGCACACTGCTGGAGTGCCAGGAAGCCAGCTTCGGGCTGTAGCGGGGCCAGAAAAGCCAGCTTTTTGCTGGCCCAAATAGGAGAGGATCTTTTCTGCTCCTATTTGAGGTAGCTCTGCGGTGGATTGTGGCCATGATGTGCGGTTGTAGCAATGCCATGGCATGTGGCTCTGTGGCGGCCCCAAACTGCTATTTTTGGGCAGTCTTTTTTGCCCCATGGTCACTCAGGAGTGGATCTATTCATGTCTCCTATATAGGTACATCAGACATGATTACAATAACCACAGTTACCTTCTGTATGACATGATTTGTTTTCAGGATCTATGGAGCTCCGACAGAGGAAGTGTGTCTTCAATTAACCCTAGTGGTCTTGTATGATCAGATTCACTTCCAGTTAAGCTGATAGCAGGACAAGATGGGGCAGAGATGCAGTGAGACAAGGAAAATAAGCCAGAAGGATCAAAACACAGAACACACTGAACGCACCAGTGGGACTGTAACCAGAAATAAGAATGAAATTCCCAAGTTCCTACTTTGCTGGAATTAGTGGCAAGACTCACAAAGAGTAAAATCAAGGAGTCTTACCAGATCTACTATGAGCCATGATTTCTAAGAAGCTTCCTTGTAAATCAGATTAATCTCTCTGTGGTTTCTTCATTTTGACAGAGATGGGAGGAACATGTACCAACTGACTTACATGGCTCAGAGGACCTAATTGCTGAGAGTAACATGTTTTCTCTAAGGAACTGTCTGAGGAACAAAGTGGATTTAAAGTCTATCAAATTTGGTGGTAGATGGTTGTCACACTACAGCAAAAGACACAGGAGCATAGCGTGATGTCATGTCACGTGATTTGGTGATTTTCAGATGATGTTGCGTGATGTTGCTATAATCCCATCATTATCCCATGAACAAAGAGGAGTTTTCAACCCACATTTCATTCACAGGATTTCCCATGAATGAAAAGCTGCTGGAAAACTCCTCTTTGTTCATGGGATAATGGTGGGATTATAGCAATGTCGTCTGAAAATCTGCACCAAATCATGTGACACTGACAGGAGCATCAGGCTATGATCCTGTCTCTTTTGCTTGTATGAAAAATTTCTAAATGTTATCGTGTGGTAATTAGCACTCCCAATTTATGTTTCAGACTTAATCCTAAATCAGTGTTACATGTTTCATTTAAAATTTTCTAGCCTACATCGCAAAGCAACACAAAAGGCTTAGTCAGGGCTGGTACAGAGTGTCACTAAAAGCTGCCTTGTGGTTGGTGGGGGGGCATGGTATATGCATGACACATGCCCCCGTGCCACCCAGAAACCACCCACCTGCCCACACATGGGCTGGCTTCACAGTGCTCTGGCAACACGGTGTTTAGATGCCACATATTGCCTGAGTGCTGCAAAGTCGCTGCAGCAACGGAAAGGGTGCCCTTTTGCTGGCTCAAAAAGGAGTGGCATTTTGGTGCCTCTTTTTGAGCCAGCAAATTGCTGAATCAGGGTCACATTGTGTGGCTGCTGCGGCCCCAATCCAGAGTTCAAAGGGGTGATGTGAAGCCGCCACTTCAGGGTGTCTGTTTCATTTCCATAGCTTATGGCCAATGTTACCTCAAGAGAGTTTCATAATATAATGAGAGTGTTTATGTTAAACTTTCCCTCCAAGAGATGAAAATAAACACTATCTTTTGCACTGTAACTCATTATGATACCACTATATCATACTTATTTCCATTATTCTCAGTGTTTGAAGAATTCTATTCTGATATGAAGAAGAGCCTTCCACTACACAGCTGGCCTTCTGCATCCATGGATTCTGCATCCACAGAATTAACCAATCATAATTTGAAAATATTTACACACAAAAGAAAATTCCAAAAAGCAAACCATATTTTTGCTTGTTTTATGTAATGGACACTATTTTACTACACCGTTGTATGTAATGGGATTTGAGCATCCACAGATTTTGGTATCCACATGGGGTCCTGGAACCAAACCACCAAGTAGATACCAAGGGCCCATTGTAATTATGAGATTGTTTAGTAACATCTAATGGTCTTATTAAAGGAAACATAACTCATCATAATAAGTGAATTTTCACTATCCATCTGATGTGTGTACGTCACTATACATCTCTCTGTGTACTCTGTCTCTGGACTAAACCCAATGAAAGTCCAAATTATAGTAGGCCTATTGAAATGGATGGAAGTTATTAGTCACCATTTCCCTAAATTTCACTGATTGCAAAAGGTTTATTCTAGTTGGAACTCAAAGGCCAATTCTACAGATGGCATGGTTCTTACATTAAATGTTATTTATATTTGCCCCCCTCCCCCAGGATGGTTTCTCTCTATGCCATAATTAGGATTAATGACACAATTTGAGAGGGGCTAACACTGGGGTTACTGATCACATCAAATCTCCAGCAAGGAGAAGTAACCTTGTTGAATTATATCTAATGTTATTGCTCTCTACTTATATTCATGCTGTGGCAAATTGTATGGAATGTTGCTTAAGCTGGTCAAAACTAATTTGGTTGCTGTGTATCACTATATATGATATGAAGAAGAGTGTGCCAGTGTGGTGTAGTGGTTTCAGTGCTGGACTAAACTAGGACCCTGGGAAACTACAGTTCAAATACCTGCTCAGCCTAAGAGGAAGGAATGGCACACTCCCTCTAAACAAATCAATCTTGAAACAAAACAAAACTGTGATAGCTTTGCTTAGGGTTGCATTAAGTCAGAAATTAGATGAAGGAACATGACAACAACAATAACAAGTCATGAACAAGAGTAAGCCAAAACAAAACATATTAGGCCCTAACAAAAAATCATTACAATGCGTATTCTGTGGCATTGTTCCCAAGCTGGAACATTTTTCTTTCCAGATGAAATCACCAAACAGTAGTGGCAACCTTAAAGCAACTTTTTCAATGTATTTCTCTCCATCTATTTTGGGTTACAACTTTCATCATCCACATCTGGCAAGGTGAATGACCAGAAATGATGGGAGTTTGCAGTTTATGCTGCAGATGACTGTGAGCAGGGACTTCCTCCGAGGGTTTTATATTCTGATAGAAATACCTTGATCTTCTTAAAAGTGATACAAATCACATTAAAAACAACAAAAAAGGTGAGCACATAAGGCATATAACATGTAGACAGAAATATCTCAATTTTAGTAACATGCTGGCTGCATGTTGCTCTCATATCTTTAACATACTACTAGACAAACTAATAAGTTGTCCACAGTGTTACACAATTCCATATGAAATGATTTTTATTCAAGGAACAATGAACTACGCATATGAGATGGTAGTTAGTTAGCAGTTTCAGCCAAGTCCAGAGAGAACTTGGGATGTGTTAGATCCATACCTTGAGTTTTCTGGTTATCTTTTTCAGCCTTAAAATAGGCGTTGCAATATGGCAAATCCTTTCTAAAGAAAATCTTAATTCCACCCTCATTATTTTTGAATGGGGGGCAATATATGTGGCTAAAATCTGTTCCTATTGGAGTAAGTGTGCAGAATTATATCAACACCTGCAAATCACAACTCCAATACCTGTCATGTCCACATTCATCTACCCCCCCCCATGGATATTTTCAAACATTTTATTTAAAAGACATCCATTATCAGCACCATTATTCATCCCTATCCAAAAACTGGTCAAGCCAGTAGAATTAATCTAATTTCATCCTAGGAAAATGTTATTCATCAACGGACTTAAAAATTCCTTCATATGTGTTTAGTCTGTGACCAGAATCAATTAAGCAATTCTTTTTCAGTTTCCATGATCTTAAGGCTTTGGCAGTTTTGGTCTAAGAGCTGCAAAATACTTGTCCTCTTTAAATGAATCATGAAGACATTCTTAGTCTAGCCTTTAAGACACTGATCATCATTGAAACTAGTTCAAAAATGAAAGGAAAGTGCACCTTCATTTTCCTTTCAGATCTGTATGATTTGCAACAGTTTTGTAAGTAAGATGGGCAGAAGAGTTTTCTAAATATTTTTCAGTTTTAATTTTGGATCTTGAAAAAAATATCAAACATGGGAAAACTAAAGAAAAAAAGAAATGAACATTTTCATCTTATTTGCTGTGATGTGTTTAAGAATGTCAGTTCTCCCATTTCAAAGACAAATATGTCATATTTATAGGTAAAGGTATCCAATCCAGTAAACAAGGTTGAACAGAGCAAAGGCTGTAGGAAAGAAGATCCTAGAATAGGAGTCAATTTTGGCCACCCGGATGTGTATTCTTCCTTCTCTCCATGATCCTGTGCGGCAGTCATCAAAGCAACAAAAGAAGCTGGTGCAGTCTTTACCTTCAAGGCACTCGTATCCATAACTGTCATCACGTTCTTGAAAGTGACGGATATTGTTAATTGGAATTAATGTTGATCCAGGACGGACAGGAAGCAGTGGTGGATTCTAAAGAAAATGACCAGAGGTTAAAGTTATGTTTGTAAAAACTAGCTAAAGGCACATCCAGCTTGAAGGGTGGAGTAGAAAGGATAAGATAAAGGCTGGAATTCTACTGTGGAATCACACAAATGGTTGCAATTTCTTAGAGGCTGTGCCTGCCTAGGAGTTTCAGGAAGTGCAGCCCTTAGTGGTGGATGGAAACTTGCATCAACTGTTGGGCAACAGGAGAGAGTACAGTTGTGGCATGTACTGCACAACTGCACAATCCATTGCTTCATTGTAGCTATGCTGTTTAATTTTGCACGGTGAACCCCATGATAGGTTCACTTTAGGGTCACCATAAGTCGGAAATGACTTGAAGGCACATGCCAACAGCAACTGGTAAACACACATGTGTGCGTGTGTGATGCACCTGTTCCTGGATTGTGTCATTCAGACAACAAGTAGTGTTTCCAAGTTTTCAAAACAGCAATAAAGGACAGACAAAATTGATGACATGCAGAACTGACAGGAAGCAACTGTTAAGAAGCCGGAGTTCTACCTAAGTGTTAAGTACCAAATTAAAGAATTGATTTCAGTTAACTTAGTCATCTCTTACTTTATAAAACTAACATATTGTCTGCATTCATAAATTTCATGATGCACACATCTACCTTTATGAAGAGCACACAATTCAAACACAGGATTTTTGGCATCTCATTTAATCCATATAAAAAGAAAAGCTTTCCAAGCCTCAAACACCTGCCAGTTCTATAAGAGAGAGACTTTCCAGCCCTCAAAGAAGGGGCATTCCTTACAATAAGCCCCACCTGCTAACCCTAATTACAGGTGGAGATGTTCTTGTTGGAAAATTTGCCTGTATACCACCACTCCATGCTAAATGAACAGGAGTTTGTTTACATAAAATATGTTCAGTCACAAAATTTTCTAAAGAGCCCATTCACAGTACATCTAACATTCTTAAGGATGCTAAGGACATTTTGCGGGTGCACGTGTGTACGCATCTTCAAGTCACCTGTCGACACAGTGTCCATCATGAATTTTATAGGTTTTTCTTTGGCAAGAAATACTCAGAGGTGGTTTTGCCAGGTCCTTTCTCTGAAAGATAGCCTACTGCACCATGCATTCACTGGCAGTCTCCCATCCAACGACTAACCAGAGCTAATCTAGTTTAACTTCTAAGATCGGATGGAATCTGGTGCCTTATTTAGGCCCTACTTTGCAGATAGAGCTGGACAAATTTACTGTAAATAGTTACAGTAATTACAGGGATGTAGCCAAGGGGGGGGGCTGGGGTCCGGACCCCCCCCTCCATTAGAAAAATGAATGGTGTGTGCTGCTGCGCCGCCGCACTCAAGCCCATTATAATGGTGGCACTTAGTCTGGACCCCCCCCCCTTCCTAAATCCAGCTATGTCCCTGGTAATAAGAGATTTGTGTAGGCTTTGGGCTATGTGGCCAATGTTTCTAGAAGAGTTTTCGCCAGCACTGCGGCTGGCATTTTCTGAGAACCAGAGAATGAAGGGGCCAGCCACAGAGGCTTGTGAAGTTTAGGAAGAAACTCTTCTAGAACATGGCAACATAGCCCGAAAAACCCACAAAAATCTATGGATACTGGCCATGAAAGCCTTTGAGTTGCAGTAATTAGTTACAGTTATATAAATATCATTTTAGTTGCAAGTTAAAGTAACTCTTTATTTTCTGTTTTCTCTGAAGTATTTCTCTACATAATTACTTATAGTTAGATTTAAATACTTGAACCCTGCAAGTTTCTGGCCCATGATACAAACCGCACTGTGGAGGGAACACAGGCAGATCAGAATGCTGGGAACAGCCGATGAGAGTTAAGCTAGAAAAGGTGGGGTCTGCTCCCAGGAGTGAGCATAAATAGAGGGTCAAAGCAGTGCTTGGAGTTAGTTAGGAGAGTTTTATTTATTTATTATTTATTTATTTATTTATGGTATTTATACCCCATCCTTCAGCCCTAAAGGCTATCAGATCGGCTATCTTACTCTAAGGGGTTTCGTAGCCAAGGAGGCTGGGGAAGACTGCTATCAGATGCAATTAGAAGGGGGTTTATGTACCCAAGTTAGGGAGAGATGTTGATTGTACCCTGAGGCTAGGATAGGGCAGTGAAGGGCAGTTGGAAAAGGGTTTTTAGGTACAGTGGTACCCCGGGATACGAATTACCCAGCTTACGAATTTTTCGGGATACGAAAAAATCCCATAGGGATTTATTGTTTCGGCTTACGAAGGTTTTTTCGGGTTACGAAAAAACCTTGGCGCTATTTCGCCACCGGAGGGCAGCAGAGAGCTATTTTTTTCCATTAGCGCCTATGGCAATTCGGCTTACGAAGGTTTTTCGGGTTACGAAATTAGCCGCGGAACGAATTAATTTCGTAACCCGAGGTACCACTGTACTTGAGATAGGGACAAGGAAAGTTCTTAATTAAATTGTTAAATATCCTGCAGGAAATATAGTGCTTGGTGACTAGTGGAGTCACAGATAACCAGAAGGGTTAAAAGATACAGAAGATAGATAAAGGTTCTGTGAGAATGTAGACTGTAAAGGAACATTTATAAGGTGCAAAGATAAGCAAAAGAAACTGTTAAGCCGTGTAACTACATCCTGAATGCCATCCACTAAGAAAAATTCTGTATTCAACCTGATTTGTAAATAAAGCCCTTTTGTTTGTTCAACAAGCAGTTGTCTGAAGTGGTTAAAGAAACATGCTACCAACAGACGGCCTGAACAGACAGGCCAAAATAAAGTTGCTTCGGGTCACTTTGGAGGTATGCTGTTTAAATGGCACACACATCTTAAGTGGCCAGAAGCTGCACCAAAGCTGTGCTTCAGTCCTTAGGACTGGAGTGTGGCTTTGGCGTAGCTTCTGGCCTCTTAGGACACATTTATTTACGTTTGGGACACATCAGATAGTGGGTGTGTGGTTGTCAATGAGGAATTGGTGCCAAGCTTGTGTGTGTGGGGAGATTTGAAGACCCAGAGGGCTGGCAGCTATGCGGCTCTAGAGGTGACAACTGAGTTTGAGTGTCATGTCACAAATTAGGAGGCAATGTGGTGGGATAATTGCCACCCTGTGACATATTGGTGGCAGTAGTGAGATGAAAAAGATTGTGTTACCATCCGAGAAAAGTAGTTGGGTGGGTGAGCCTCACCTTCACACACACACTCATAATTTCCACTTTGTTGTCACTTCAGTGCTGCAAAAGCACATGAGTCAGCACTGGAACCATGTGACATTCCCACTATACAATTTAGTGAAGCTACAGCCCTGTACTTGAAATAATAACTTTAAAAGTTTCAATTAAGTTATCCCTCACTGAGTCATAATTATGCTGCAATATAGTTAAACCTTTGCTATTCAAAAAAGGGAGTTAATTACAAGTGATCCATTGTGTGTAACTATTTACTTCTAAGCTCTGCTATCAAATATATATATATATATATATATATATAAGATCACAGAATTGGAATGACAGAGCTCTAACATCACAGCATTTCTAAAGATACCATTATATAACTGCAGTGAATAGGAATGAGGCTGTGAAGCTTAATATGTTGTATTATAATGTTATTAGACCCAAAAGCTTATTTCAGTTAATGTGCGCATCTTTTCCATGATGGTGCTTTATCTCAGAATGACTATCTTTACAGCCTGCTAGCATCCTAGAAATGGGTCTGAAATGGAACTCTAGCCAATAGCCAATTGGTGCTACTCAAATGGTTCAATAAAAGTAGCTGAAATTATGTGATTAAATTTTAAAGAGGTATTTTAGCACAAGCTGCTTTTTCAGCATTCTTGGTAACATTTGGGATCTAACAGAGGCAATTATAGTTTGCTGTGTTGTTAAAATGCAGGGCTTAAATACGTTATAATATAGGAGGCAGATCATTTGTTCTTCATGTGAAGAAATAAAAGGTTTTAGTTATGACTCATTTTTGAAGGACTACTTGCTAAACAACTATACCTTGTGAGTATATTTTCCCTTAGAATTCAACAGTAAGCATTATAGAAGGGAAATGGAATCAGTGATCGGCATAATGTCTTAGACACTCTATGGACATATTATATATTTGCAAAAATTTTATTGCTTCACCATTAAAGTTTGTACAATCGTAGTTTTTTAATGCATCCAGCTCTCTAAAACCTATAAGGAGATTGTATTGCTATTGGTTTAGATGTTTTATTATTTCTATTGTATTATTACATACCTGTTTTTATTGTAAAACTGCCATGGGAAGATTTCTTTGAAGGGTGAGTGGGTGGAAAAACAACAAAAATAAATACATAAATAAAAGTCTTGTGTAACCTATCAGGCACTTTGCTGTTGTTAACTGCTTTTAAGTCAACGCTGACTCATGGCGACCTTCCAAGACCCTCTTTCCTCAATGACTCTACATAACTCCTTCAGGCTCCTAGCCAAAGTCTCCTTGGTTGAGTCTTTCCATATGGTATATGGTCTACCTCTTTTTCTTCTGCCCACCATGCTTCCTAGTGTTACTGTCTTTTCTAGTGAGTTATGCCTTCTCATGATGTGGCAAAACTAAGCCTCAATTTGGTTATCCTGGCTTCTAGGGAGAGCTCAGGCTTGATCTGTTCCAGTACCTATCAGGCATATACATATCTGTTATTTTGCTGACTTTACCAAATATATACTCCAGTGAAAACCATTTTGACTTCCATCTTCCTCCGTCCATGATTTCTAAAATACAACATAACTCAACTGCAAATATCTGAATGAGGAGATGTGTTGTGACAACACTATGCAACTCCCGTGCAGAACAGCAAGTTTTCACAACACGTTAGTGACCGAGTGTCACTGCACAATGAGCAAGCACAATGCATAATGCTCAACAGTGGTACACAATGTCTAACTGCAGTGTACAACTACAATGCATAACAGAATACATCTCTTCACTATTCTGAATACTTCACTCTGCGTGTGCAACATGATTAACACATCCCAAACAGGATACCAACCACTGTGCAGAAAAAACTGTTACTTCTGCAAAACGGTGGTTTTTGTGTGCAGAATGGCCATGTATATTTCTGCACAGAATAATGCCCTCAGTTTTTTTTCCAAAGTAGAAATATCAGGAGACTATAGCATAATGGGAAGAATGCTATGAGAATTATTTGTTCTTGTATGTGGGGATGAACAATGTGAAATTAAACTCCCTACTTCAAATATATTGTTGCAGCTTCTCCTTTGCCACCTTAGTAACATACACAGGAACTGAGGCGACATCAGCTGTGCCTGTAGTGAAATGAATAGCCTTTTTAAATTAGTCATTGGCTAACTAGGCAATTTGTTATTTGTTCTTCCACTACTACAGTTATATATTTATTGCTCCAACAGTGATGTCTTGGTTACATCAGTTTGGATTACTATAATGAGCTCTATATGGGACAACTTTGAAAAGTGCCCAGAATGTCAGTTGGTCCAGAGATCTCCAGCCAGACTGCTAACAGGAACTGGATACACAGAGTACACAACTCCGCTGTTGCAACATCTCCATTGGTTCTAGTTCATTTCCAGGCACAATTCAAAGTGCTGGTGTGGACATAAAAAGCACGATATGTTGGGTCCAGACTATTTGGAGGGCCAATTGTATCTCGCTTTATGAGTCCATTAGCACACTAAGATCTTCTGTAATGGCCTATCCCACCATCTTCTTGGTTTGGCTTGGTGGGAAGAAGGGAGAGGGCCTTCTTGGTGGCTGCACCCAGTGCCTCCCAAGGAAGGGCAGAATAGCTCCCTCCTTGCTCTCCTTACACTAGGAAGTTAAGACATTTTTATGCTATAAGGCTTTTAGGATATGAATATCATTTAATGATGTTCTATGCTGTTTTATGGTTTGTATAGTCTTTTAATGAATGTTAATATTTTGAACATTTAATATTTTAACTTTACAAATTGTTTAACTGCTCTTTTTAAATAACTTATATTTATACTTTTTGTATAAATACAAGTTATCATTTTTAAAATCTGTATTGTTTTTAAATATGCTTTAGCCACCTTGAATCCCATTACTGGAAGAAAGGCACAATATGAATGGATGGGGGAGAACTAATAAGAATTACAATAATAACAAACCTCAAGTACGGAGATGAATCTAGATTGAACCAAACAAATTTCCTATCTTGAAGTGTTTATTTATTTATTCCTTTATTTGAGTGCACATTTGCTCCTGCAATTTGAAGTGAATGAGACCAAACACAGATTTACTACCTCAGTAAAAGAAGACCAAGATGAATATATGGGTCTTGAGCCAAGAGAAGTGCAGGAAAAATAACAGACTAGCTGTTTATACCCTTATCCCATGCGTTATCTAATTCTTAATTAAACTCCTGCAAGCTGGTGGCCATCACGTCATGCAGTAGTGAATTCCATGGTTTACTTATTCACCAATAATAACTTCCTTTTGCCTTTTTTCAGCTTTTCCCTGTTTAATTCATGTGACATCCACATATTTTAGTAGTATAAGAAAGGGAGGAGAAAAATCCCTATCTGCTTTCTCTTCACCATGCATAATTCTGTTTATATCTATCACACCCTCACTTATTCACCTTTTTTGCAACTAAAATTCCCAGACCTGGTACTCTTTCCTCACCGGGAACCTGCTTCAGCCCCTTCATCAATTGTTTTTTTTTTCATTTTTGCTTCTTTTTCCAGCTTTACAATATCCTTCATAAGGTACAATTAATATAACTGTTCGCAGTATTCTACATATGGTCACACCATAGATTTGTATAAAGGCCTTAAGTATCAGCATTGTTTTTGAATCCTAGTGAGACTTCAATTCTTGGTGAAGATGTTCCCAAAGCTTTTGTTGTATAATGGATATTGATGCTGGATTTGAAGGGGAAAGGCTGAATGAATGATCGTCTGGTTTAAAAACAGAGGGACCCAACAGAGAGTAATAAAGAAAATTACAAGCATGTTGTGAAGGGAAATGTTTATTTGCCTTCATTATTACTTCTGTTAGATATTGTTACCTCCTTCAATTGCCTTGAATATGGACTTATAATTCACTGAGCTATACAATGACATAAACATCTAAAAATAATATATATTGTAGATGTAAAACAGCTCCAAAGGTCTGTGTTGTTTTGGCAGTGGCTTCCATCTTGAATCCCTTCCAAGGTTTAGTCAGACTTTATAGGAGCTATCATAGCTATCCTACCCTACTTATTTTGAGGACAGAATTTAGTATCTTCCATACTTCCTTGGAAACTCTGGCTAAAACTAGGAGCAGATTCAGTGCCCTGCAGACATATAAACCCCCAACTGACACTGAGAAGAATGCATCATCATTTCACTTGGCATCACACTCCAGTACAAATGTCTAAAAGGGAATCGGGTGTTTATTCTACAGGTAGGGAACCATCCATGTTGGAAATAATAGGCAAGTCTAAACTGCAATATATATCCTTGTACTGAGTGCTTTACTATGGGGGATGAGGGAGAACAAGGGATGGATGGGTGGAGAATGGCCAGGATACATTGGGGGGGGGGGGAAGCTTCTGAATGAAGTAGGCCTGTGTGAAGCTCACAACAACAATCCACCCCAAAGGGGTGGGATAGAAAGAGTGGAGGAGAGAAGTAATTCTGGTTACTGTCAAAAGAGCAGATTGTTAAAAAGCAGTTTGTCTAAAAGCAGGAGATAGCTGTATAACAATTCTGAATAGACATTTCTTTGACAATATTTAAAAACTATTTTAAAAAACAAAGCAAAAGATCTGTTCTTGGATTTGGAACTACAAATTTGGCAGAATCACACTGTGCTATAAAGATTAGTTTCAGCATTATGGTTTTAACTACATATAAAATAAATAGATGGAACTTGTTGTTGTTGTGTACCTTCAAGTCATTTCTGACTTATGGTGACCCTAAGGTGGGCCTATCATGGGATTTTTGTGGCATGTTTCTTCAGAGGGGTTTGCCGTTGCCCTCTTCTGAGGCTGAAAGAGTGTGACTTGCCAAAATTCACCCACTGGGTTTCCATGGCTGATTTGGAATTTGAACCCTGGTCTCCAGAATCCTAGTCCAGCACTGAAACCATTACACCACTCTGGTTGAACTAAGAAGTAGCTTTTTATCCTTTTAGCCACTGTTCCACTTATGAAAGCTCTTGGCAGATCTCATGATTCCGGTCCAGTGAGCCATTATTCCAACTACTATGCTCAGAGATTTAGGTTTTGGGTTTTGTTTGTTTTTTTTTTTTAAAAAATCTTAACATCATAGTAACTAAAAAAACCTCTTCTTATTTATTTATAAGAGATGGCTAAATTTATATGTTGCTTAATGATCTGTTGCCTATTAATATTTTAGTATGTTTACCCTTTGGGAATTATTAAATGTTCATGTTCCTCTGCACTAATCTCTTTTGAAGTTCAAAATAACTGAAGAGAGATAGTAATTGTTATTTACAGTGGCTTGAGAGAGTAGCATTATAAAAAAAGTTATCTCCAAATGTAACAAGATGATTATAGAGCATTGCCCAGATACCCTGTGACAGATAAAGTTTGTCCATGATGTCAAAATGATTAGAGAAATAGAGCTTAAATTCATATAAAGGAAAAAAAATAGGTTAGGTTGAAGATGGGCAAGTGAGAAAGAACTTGCTTTGGATTTCAGTGTCCAGCAGACAATTTAGTGGTATGTCACCACAACCACTAAATTTAACAATATGTGGGCATCACATATAGAAGGTATCTGGTTAGACTATCGTTTTTGTTTGTTGCCTCTTTACTGTATATATAGCCCTTCCCGCTAAAATAAAAAGTTCACACTCTTTCCATTATACTGTCCACCATTATACACTCTAAGGAGCTTCCATCAAGGTTTCAGCTGTATTGAATTTCAAGTTCATTAATAAGATGCTGTTGGGTAAGTGTTTCTACCAAGCTGATATAGAAAAGTAAAACCGCAGAACAATGCTTGTTGGTGAAGCAACTCTGCTCTCTTGCTCTTGAAATGTCTCCTTCATAATAACTCTCAGAACAGGGATGATGTAATTTCAAAAAATCTTCAGAACACAAATGGGATTGCTGCCTTCCAGATAATGTTGAAATGTAACTCCTTACCATTGGCTATGCTGGCTAGAACTAGAGATGTAGAATTTTCATATATTTTTACGCCGTGGGGGGGGGGGGTGTTCTAATTTTTTCCAAGAAAAAATATCCAAACAAATCAGAATGTTTCAGAAGAATTGGGGGGGTGACCACTTCCCCCTTTAGAGACTGAATTTATTTGTTACTTTATCTACTTTATCTAGCTTTGTTTGACATAAACTTTTCAGCACAGTTTATTCAGGATACAATATAAAATACATTATTTATTTATGTATTTATGCTACAAGCAGAACTAGTTGAAAGCAACCCTCAAAATAAAAAGAGAACAGAACATTGACATTAGTAAAAGAGAACAATTTTTTTCTCCACTTGTTCTCCATAGTGTCAAGCAGACATAATGCCCTTATTTCCATAAAATGAAATTAGGAAAAGAAACCAAAACCAGGAATTACAGTGATTTGATTCTGTACTGTTGTTGTTTTAACTGCCTTCAAGTCGACCTCAACTCATAGCGACCTTGTGAATGAGACATCTCCATGACGTACTGTTCTGCTCAGGTCCTGCAGATTTATACTTGTGGTTTCCCTAATTAAGTCGATCCATCTAGCATGCAGTTTCCCTCTCTTTATGCTGCCTTGTACCTTTCCTATCATTGGTGTGATCCACTCTGGTGCTTTGTGCTGGCTTGGCCACGTACTAGGGTTGCTCATGGGAGCCACCATGATTACGTTATGCACGCGCTGCATCCAAATAGTGTGGTGTGTGCCTGACATCTCTGTGCTGCCTCGTTCCCACAGCCACCAAATTACTGCGGGAATGATGCTGGGGAGAAAGGGGCCGGGCGGACCCTTTCTCCCATGGCTGCAGCTCCCGGGGTGTCCAGGGGCATGAAGCCCCAAGGACACCACTTTTCTGCACCATGGAGAAGCAGCATTTTGCTGGTTCTTCATGGTCTGGAAAAACTCTGGATTGGAGCCGCAGGGCTGTCAGTGAGGCTCCCCTGCCCCCAACCTGGAGCTAAAGGGGGCGGGTGCAGGCTGCCCCAAAGGGGAGGTTTGTACTGCGCCTAAATTGTCTTTTCTAATGAGTTATGATGTGGCCAAAGTACAACAGCTTCAGTTTCATCATCTTGTCTTCCATGGTGAGTTCAGGCTCAACCTGTCTAGGACCCATTTGTTTGTCTTTTTGACTTTTCACAGCATCCTCAGCACTATTTCACAAATTTCTACTTCTCACAAAGCTTTTAGAAATTATTTTGGGTACACAAGTATGTGAACACCTGTTTTAAATATTTTATTCACCAGTCTAAAAGAAAATATTCCATAATCTATTTTCCCCCAATTTTTCCAGAAAAAGGGTTTCAGGAAAAGGTGAGATTTTTTTTCCTTAAAAATTTCCTAGATTTTTCCAGTCTCTCTCCCCAGATCTTCATTTCTGTAGCTATGACTGCTAGGAGTTTTAGTTTAACAACATCTGGAGTGCCACACAGTTCCTACCCACATATTAGAATGCCCATTTATACTTACCGATGACTTGTTTTTTGATTTCTTGTCTTTCTCTTTGGCCCCTTTTTTGTTGCTGGTGAAATAATGCAAGGTGCCATACTCCATCAAAGCAGCAAATACAAAAATAAAGCACACAGAGACAAAAAGATCCATTGCTGTTACATAGGAAACCTTGGGAAGAGACTTTCTGGCAATGGTACTCAGCGTGGTCATAGTCAACACAGTGGTGATGCCTGTTGATAAATGACAAAAACAGTTTTATGACAGGACTTTGGAACAGTATTTACACATTAGGATTCCATGGGATCACTAGACTATGGAGTATTCTGAGACCTACATGAAAAACAGCCATGAAACAGCTGCCAATGATAATAGCAGTTCGGCACTTTTAGGGTAAACAGAGAAACAGAGATCTGCTTATGGCTTTAATTATGCGTTTATGGTATTTTAATTGGATTACTTTTGTCAGTCATTTCAAGAGGCTTCTGAATGAAAAGCAGCAAGTAAATCATGCCAAGTCACTGCAGGCATAATTTTCTACATTCAAAATATATGTATCAGAATCCAAATAAGTTTCAGAATGTTCAAAGCAGCACTGCATTCATATTTTAAGGTTGCATATATCTCTTAAGACAGTTCCAGCAGGTCTACTGACTGTTTTGTTTATCATAATATTTTTAAGGCTTTAGATAGTTTCTGCATTTGTTCTTTTGTATTTTGATTTAAGGAATGTTTAAAATATGTTTTATGATGTTTTTACTGTAAACCTCTTAGAGAGCATTGAGGCCAAAAAGCAATATATAAATATGAATTAATATAGGCACATCACAGCAAAGGGGATAGCATATTTATTTTTAGAGGTGTATATTTCACTTTTATTGTACTACTCTGTCTGACAAACAAGCTTGCAGCTCACATAAGATCTATGGCCTAGCATAAATGATCTGTTATCGTAACAGACGAAACTTTTTAACCCATATCATACGCTGGGTTCTATTCAATGATTTCATCTAGAAATTCAAACAGGAAGATTAAACAATGTGGTAATGCAAGAACGTAGGTGTTGCTGAATGAGACCTAACCAGAAGGAACCAGCTGCAAATATTAATTTCTTTTTAATTCAGTTTTCCAATAAAATAAAGATAACATTACTTTAAAATTGTAATTTAGCACGAGACAACACTCTTTTCACAGTGTAGCTGCATATTTAAAATTACTACTACAGTTCTGTGGGTGTGGCCTCACTAAATTATGGAGTAGACATATCACACATTTCAAATTTTTACTCATTTTTTACTCAAAATCTACTCAAATTTTCTCTCATTCTGTCTTATGCCATGTGTGGGTTTTGAAATGATAAAAAGATTGGCTGGAGAAATACATGCTTTGTATCACAGGTTAATGGATTGTAGCATTCAAATATAAATGCAAGTGACTAAAGGTAATGTAGTTACTTTTGAAAAATAAGTAAAGAAAGAGTAACTTTTCAATTGGCAACTAACTACTTTGGGGGCTTTGTAACTATAACGGCTCCTTGCCAGTGGCCCATTCAGGGTTGCAGCAGTGGCCAGCTTCAGGACCATGGCATCCAGTTGCCACAGTCCCATGTTGATTGGAGTCCAACCGGGGATGGAGCAGCCAGAGGCCACTCCATGCTGCCGGTCTGTTTGACTCCTAAGACAACAGTTGCACATCAGAGACTATTCCTTGTTATGTTGCATTTTTAATGTAAAGTATACTACATAGCATAATTTTGTTACTGGCAAACAAAATTAAGGCAAGAAATTGAAAAACTGAGGTACCCAGAATAGAATGCAATAGAATAAATCTTTGAAAGCCATTAAAAATAATATTAAAAAGAATCCTAACCATCTTTTTACTGAGCAATATGCATTAGGTCTGACCTGCAGCTTCGGTCATCGTCTAATAAATTTTAAGCACTGTTGCACAGGACCTGGCAACATTGTATGTTATATAACGATTTGTATCTGAGAGCAACAGGAAAGCACAAAATTGTCCTGTTCAACTTGGATATTTATGCTATATAGGCAAAATGAGGTTAGTGTGGATGTCTCTTTAATACAAACACTGGAATAACACATGCTCTGTTGTTTCTATATAACCAGTTCATAGGGGCCTGTATCTCCAAATAAGATACCTATATGGGCCTTCAAGGAGAGCTGAAGAGAAAGCATAGCATTGTGCTAAAGACTTTCCAATGTTTAGGCACTTCAATATGCCATAAGGGAATTGAAGAAGCTGTTAGAGTCACTAACAATAAAGGCTGGAGACTGAACTAAATCCAGTTGATGCTCTATATGTCTACTACGAGCTTTGGCTTGATCATACCCCATGTTGAGCAGAAGGCCTGAAGAAAAACCTATTGATGAGATTTATTTATCACTGCCTGTTTCCACATAGATTATAAATCATCACTCAAAGTTAGTGAGGCAAGGTTAATGGGAATAAAGGATAATCAAACCAATAGGTAAGTATGGACACCCCACTCTAGCGTCTACTTTCATGAAGCCTGACTCCAACCTCAGGGTAGCATTGGAAACACATTTTGGAGAAAGGCCAATCTCCGAAATTTAGATTGCACCAATTATAATGTTGCTAAATTGGAAAAAGGGCCCAGCTGGGCATCGTGAAGACGTTGTGCTATTGATTTGGTTTCAAACAATTTAAGAGCTGTAGATATATACTCCTCCATATTCCATCCATACTCCTCCTCTTGCCTTGAGGAATTTAAGAATAGCTGTTGTGCTCCTCTGTGCATTATAAGCAACATAGGGGCTCCACAGACCACCCATAAGGGGTAGTGGGATGCTGGCCCTTTCCTGGCTGCATCGAGGCCATGGCAATCTCACACTGTGGTCCCAATCTGGCCTTTGGAGGGCGTAAAAAGGAGCCACAAAAAGCAGCTTCTTTTTGCACCCACCAAAGGGCACCATAACTGCAGCAGCATGACGGTATGGTGCCCCTTCGGCGCTGCATCATCTGGACAAAGCGCCAGACGCATGCCATGATGCCATATGCTGTCTGGAGAGGTGCACATAATTATGGCGCCCTGAGGGTGTCATCAGGAAGCTGTGCCCAAACTCTGTCCACAGACCAGCCTTTTGGGCTTGTCTGTATAGGGCCATAGTGCCCATGGATTTTCATACTACCAGTGGTATGGAAGACTCCCAGATATTTAAAACAGAGACCTGATCAATGTTATGGCCATACTCCAGGAATAACTCTTAGGTTGTTTGGAAAATGCCACGATTTTAGTTTTGCGATAGGTTAAGTTCTAACTGGTCCTCCTTGAAATACTGTATTAGTGCTTTCAGTGCTCTTTTGAGACTAGTAGGTGTTCTTGAACGTATTGCTTCATCGTTTGCATAAAGTAGATCAGGAATATATTTTTCATCTAGTTTTGGGGAATGAAAGTTTATGTTGTAAAGGTGGCCCACCATGGAGTTAAGATAAAAGTTAAACAAGAGTGGAGCCAATATGCAGCCTTGATTAATGCCTTTCTTAGTGTCAATAGCATTGGTAAAGTGGCCCTGATGGTTACATCTTACTTTGAGTGAAGTCTCTACATAAAACACAGGTCTTAAATGGAGTAGATGCCAATCAATCAAGGAGGGTGCCATTCCCCCCCCCCCCCCCACACACACAATTTGGCTTGAGATATATAATCAAATGCTGCTTTAAAGTATATAAAGGCAGCATAAAGAGAAATTGTATAGCAGGGAGAATATTTTTCAATGAGATGATGAAGTAAGGTGTGCCTGCATCATATGTGGGCACCTTTTATGTGGCTTCCTGCTTATGCTGAAAGCTGCGCGACAGAAACAAAATGGTGCGCGCGCCCATGGTGTGCTCACTGTGCCACACCGCATTCACGAGCCCCATTATTATCAATGGGGCTCAAGCATGCGCACTATTTGCTTTACGTGGATCCCTGCATAAAGCAAGGGCGCTCTGTACTAGGCACTGATCTATAGTAGATTGACCTTCCCTTCCCATCTAATCTACAAGTATTTTTTTATTTGTTCCAACCAGGCCTGAAATTTCCATTGCAGATGTCTTGAGCAAAGTTTGCTAAGTGTGTTGTATTGTATTGTGAAGCCCAATTGGCCTATAATCAACAGGATTATCCTTTGGCCCCCTTTTACATATATAGGAGCTATAATTGCAAGTCCCCAATCCTTAGGGTCAACGGGGTGTAAAGAGTGAGGTACCCAGTTATTTGTAGCAAGCACTACACAAAACAAATAAGACATTACAATACAAGAAAATAGAAGAAAAAAAATATTAAAAACTGAAGCACAATTAACACTGGAGGTAATTTGGAAGAGAACAAATACCTAAGGACGTCCTAGCAGGCACTGCATCTTTATTAATCCAGAATGAGACCCAGGAAAGAACAACAGTCAAGATGCAAGGAATGTATGTCTGGATTGTAAAATATCCCATACGTCTGCTCAGGACAAAGAAAATTGTCATGACAACATAATCCCCTGCAAAGGAAAAAAGAAATCCAGTCAGTTTTATCATGCATGTGACCTCTTGCTACATCTTCCTTTCTGTTCTTCTTCCAGAACAACATCTTACTGTGGTTGGCAGTTTTCTACTGCACAAGTGAAATAATCTGCTTTATGGACGACTGATGGACATGGTAAACCTCTCTGAAAAAACCTTGCCAAGAAAGCCCCATGATAGGTTCACCTTACAGTCACCATAAGTCAGAAATTACTTGAAGGCACACTACAATGATAACCTGGACACTAAATCTAGCAATTGAATGGACGTACAAAAGTGAGTGTTGGTTCACACTTTAAACAAAACAACTTGGCTAGTGAAAGCTGATGTCCCCTTCCTCTCCTCTACACAATATCCTGAAGAGAACCTCAAAATGCTATGAATAACCTCAGTCTATAGAAGAGGTGGGCTATGTGCCAGACTCCATGAGGAGTCTAATTTTACCAGCTAATGTACCTAAATCCAGAAGCAGTTGCCTAAGGAGGTGCTGTTTTCTGTGTTTTTATAGAAAATGAACCAAACTAAAAGAGTGAACCATTTGGAAAGAGGATGTAACTGTAATTATAATGATTATGCTTTATTTGTAAAGGTTCAGAAAACTTTCTGTTTATTGTTTTCTAATATTTCCTGTTATGAACGAAATAAAACAATAACATATGACAAAGAAATTTCAGCAAACGTTCTACTTTGTTTTGAAGAAATGAGGCAAGTATAATTGCATTTTCTTTATTATAGTATCAAACACAATAGGAATATTTCACCGCATTAAATTGCAGGTGTTTCCTTACCAGACTGTGTATGAGAGATATCCGTTGTATTTCGTAAGCCTACGAATGCAAACTGATACAGCCGCCAGTATTTGGGATCTGCCACTTCAACAGAGGATTTCTTCCATTTGTACACAATTTCATTCCTTGGATATCCATCTAGAAACCAGGAGTACAATATGTGTGCAAAAAAACAATTAGTATTTCACAACATAATCCTGATGTAGAATGTTTTGACATTCTGCAGATGACTGCATGGATACATTCAGTAGTGCGGTTAGTTACTATATATAATCTTTATTCAATTCAAAAAGGAAAAAAAAACAATGACAAATTATACTTATATTTAGTTGTAAAACAAAACATAATAACTACACATCTACTTAATCCTTGTAATCTATCTTAATTCTCACTTCTCAGACCCTATTCGCATTAAATTCCCTTCTGCTCTTTTCAAATATTCTACACATAAATTCCAATCTCTAATAAATAAATAAACCTCTAGTCTGTCTGTTAATACATATGTTAATACATATTTGTTTTTATTTCTCCTCTGGTTTACTTTGCATGGTATTCCAGTTTTCTGAATTCCAGGATGACTTCAATTGCACAATAAATAAGAGCATGCACAGTTACCAAATCCTTTCATTTCTTCCATTTTTGTACCTGATTTACTTTCCCTAAACCATTGCTATACATTGATAAAACACTACCAAAAAGCCATTGAGATGGGATGGTATGCAAGTCTGTATTGATATGTTTTCTGTGTGGTGTCTTACTTGCAGTCCTGCATATTAGTAAAACAACACAGAAGATGTATGATTATAGAATCCAATATAGAAGTTTGCTTTTTTCTCCCCATACTTGTACTAAGCAACATACACATATGCATTAGTAAACCAGTATATCAGAATATGTGGAAGGACAGATTCTGAATGAACTTTTAGTGAAGCTACTGAAGTAAAGATGAAGCAATAAATAAACTATACAGTGGTTATATTTCACCCTCTATTAAGTTTAACATTTAGAAAAAAAATTGTACTCAGTGTTTTTTTCTACCCATTACAGTTTTATGTTCTTGTGAGCAAATTAAATTTATATGCTTATTAGTGTTTATAATACTGAAAGCTAGTCAAGCTAGACATTTTTTGATAAATGTAGGTTCACTGAGAATAATTTTGATGATTTGTTTAGGATATGTTATTCTATTAACAATGATCTTGGTACTGATGTATATGAGCGGATCTCAGAACACATTCTAAAGAATTATTATTGATGCAATTCTGTATAATTTATTACTGATTGACTGGCAGCTTGTATTTGTAGCTCCTTCCTTGACACAGCTCAAAACAGCAAATATATCTTTGAGACTGGGCCACAAGCCATGGCAAAACAGAATATTTTGATTAAAGTAGATTTCTGTGGAATTGTCATGGCTAGTTCCTCAGCAAGTGGGCCACAGATTGCAATTTTATAGAGCCAGAAACTGTATGAGCTCTGCATTCTGCTGGATTTGGAAACTGCAGTAAACCGCCTGGCTTAACAACAGTACATATGAAAGGGATCTAGGAGTCCTAGTAGACCACAAGTTGAATATGTCAACAGTGTGATGCGGCAGCTAAAAACGCCAATGTAATTCTAGGTTGCATCTGTAGAAGTATAGTGTCTAGATCAAAGGAAGTAGTACTACCATTCTATTCTGCTTTGGTCAGGCCTAACCTGGAATACTGTGTCCAGTTCTGGGCACCACAATTCAAAAAGGGTGTGGACAAATTGGAGCATGTCCAGAAGAGGGTGACCATAATAGTGAAAGTCTGGAAACCATGCCCAGTGAGGACAGGCTTAGGGAACTGGGTATGTTTAGCCTGGAGAAGAGAAGGTTAAGAAGTGATTTGATAACCGTGTTTTACTATTTGAAAGAAGGTCATTTTGAGGGTGTGGCAAGCTTGTTTTCTGCACCTCCAGAGAATAGGACCCAGAGCAATAAATCTGAACTATAAAAAAATAGATTCCATCACAACATTAGGAAGAACTTCCTGACAGTAGGAGCTGTCTGACAGTGGAACATGCTCCCTTGGAGTGTGGTGAGGTCTCCTTCTTTGGAGGTTTTTAAACAGAAGCTGGATGGCCATCTGTCAGAAGTGCTTTGATTGTGTATTCCTGTATAGCAGGGAACTGGATTGGATGGCCCTTGTAGTCTGTTCCAACTCTATGATTCTATTATTCATTTGTAATGGTGGTCTGCTGAGATGGGTCTGTACTTTCCTCTGACTGCAGACTGTCAGGGTGATGCAGAGATTAAGAAGATTATCAGAGTAGCTCTTACCATGAGGTAAGCACTGGTAAATCACCTTTAAAACATTGAAGAAGTGCACGCGTGTGAAAGCCTGGCACGCTTCCTCCATGTCAGGGAATCGTTGGCTCCCCTTCAGCATCACTGAAACTTTTGGGTAGAGGGAATTACCTCTGAATACAAAGTTTCCATTCAGAGGAAATTCCCTCTCCCTGAATAATTCAGTGATCCTGGAGGGGAGCCGACAATGCCCTGATGTTGAAGAAGCGTGCCAGGCTTTCACAGGCACGTGCTTCCTAAACATTTCAGCAGCGATTTACCAGCGCTTAAGTGCTGGTCTGATAATCTTGTAAGGCTCCTGGTTCATGTTACCATAGTCCTAGTTTCAGATCCTGAGACCTGCAGTGCCAAATCTATACAGATGTTAAGTAGCTTCAATTTTCATGACTTTCCTCCAAACAAAAGCAAAAACACCAACTGTAGGAATCATCTGTTGAGGATTCTCTTTTATGCATTCTAGCACCACGACCACCCGGGCCAAGATTTAATTCCTAGAGATTACTGGAAGAGGATGTTATTGCTGAATTCATTTAACATTATAATCGTAGCCTTGTTGTTAACTGCCCTCGAGTCGATCTTGACTCATGGCGACCCTATGGATGAGACCCCCTGTCCTCCACTGCTCTTCTTAACTCCTGTAACCACATACCTGTGACCTCTTTAATAGAGTCAATCCATCTATTAAACTGTGATTGTAATTGATTTTATTCATTTTATTGGGAATTGTTGTTTTAACTCTATTTTAGGGTGGGAGGGAGTTTTAGGATGTTTTTTTTACTTGTGGTTTGTGTGTAGCATTTTTATTGTTCTCTGGTTTTGTTGTTACCTGCCTCGATCCAATACAGGGAGAGGCGGGATACAAATAAATATTATTATTATTATTATCTAGCATCTTCCTACTTCCCTCTACCTTTCCCAGCATTATTGTCTTTTACAATGAGTCCTTCCTTCTCATGATGTGTCTGAAATACGACAGCCTCAGTTTGGTCATCTTGGCTTCCAGGGAGGTTTCTGGCTTCATCTGCTCTAGGCCCCATTTGTTTTTCCTTTTCGCTGTCCATGGAATCCTCAGCACTCTTCTCCAGCACCACATCTCAAATGAATGGATTTTCTTCCTATTTTTTTTTTCTTAACTGTCCAGTTTTTACATCCATACATGGTAACAAGGAATACAAAGGCTTTTATGATTCTAACTTTTGTACTCAGTTGTATATCTTTGCATTTTAGAATCTTTTCTAGCTCTTTCATAGCCACCCTTCCCATTCTTAATCTTCTTCTGATCCCAGGTCTGAGAATTCTTTTACTATTTCTATTTCTTCATTTTCTAGGTTGATCTTGTGAAGGTCCTCTGTGGTCATTATTGTTGTTTTCTTTATTTTTAACATGAAAACTTCCATTGCACTTTCTTCTTTGATCTTCCTTAGTAGGTGTTCCAGGTCTGTGAGCTTCTCTGCTAGTACTATGGTGTCATCTGCATGTCTTACATTGTTGATATTCCTTCCTCCTGTTTTATCTCCACCTTCTTTTGTGTCCAAGCCTGCTTTTCTTATAATAAGTTCGGCATACCAGTGGATCAGATAGGGTGAAAGGATGCGGCCTTGTCTTATCCCTTTTCCAATTGGGAACCATTCTGTTTCTCCGTGTTCTGTTCTGACAGTAGCCTCTTGTCCTGAGTACAGATTGTCCTGAGTACAATCCTAGCCTAGCCAAACTTTAAAAAAGCTAATTGAATAGAAGGGGACATATTTCTTTCAACAGAACAAAACAACAAACAAACATACAAGCACAGTATTAAGCTGCCACTCTGTAGTATGATTATGTTTTCAAATCACAAATGATCAGACCTTGGAAAATTTCCTTTTTTAGACACCTGTCAGAATTCCTCAGCCACAATTTGACACTCTGTGAGTTGTAGCTGAAAACGTAAGCTTTCTCAAAAATTGGTATTTGGTCTGCTCTTTGCTTTTTTGTATGATTAATAAAATAATTTTTGTATGATTTTGTATGATTTGCATTTCTGTGGACCTCTGCAGCCATGATATACATATGAGACTTCTTTATCATTAGTCCATCCTGTGTATATATTGTAATCCTAGTAAGCTAGGCTGGGGAATGTTTGGGCCCCAAACGCTCATAATTCCTCACCACTGGCTTTACTGGCTAATGCTTCTGGGAGCTGAAGTCCAAAGTATCAGGAGGGTCAATGGTTCCCTACTCCTACTTTATCCTGTCTGCCAGACTAAAATGCCCTCTCTCAGGATTAGTCCCATCCTAACTCAGTGAACACCATGACATTCATCCATCACTGTCCATCTGTCTTATTGCTTCCAAATCAAGAACTCTCCCTGACAGACTTTCATGGATCATAGGGCATATATATAAAAAACCCTACAATATAGAGCTAGATAACAGGTTTGAGACTTTGAAGACTGCAATGATTTGCAGTGTCACTTTTCTCACTGAGAAACTACTTCATCTAAATGGGAAAAAATGATATGAGGCACCAAAGAGGTAAAGTCTTTTTCAGCTGAAAAGCAGAAACACTCTGGAGCATCTCAATCAACAGGGTTACTTGAAATGAAAGAAATATTTGAACTCTTTTACCACCTACAGCTTGAAAACTCCAGTGGGCAGGAATGCTCATCCATAGGAAAGTTATGAAGCTGAAGATAACATTCAGCATTAATCGTCAACCTGCACAGAAGAGGAAAATGGGTTATGAAACAAGTTTCAGGACAATGAACCAAAATTAGTCCTTTTAAATAAGACAACAGCATTATTTTCCTCCCATGGGAGATATCCTAAGGGACGCTGCAAACTGCTTTTATATTTATCCTGTTACAAAAATGGTTTCTCATTTGTCATGCAGAAAGGCTGCTTACAGTGTTGTGAAAACTGCAGGCGTAACACATCATTAATATATGGGTCTCACTGTTCCAATAGTTTTGTAGCTTTAAATGGTACTCACAAACCCATGCTATGTGCCATGATGAACCTCCATAGCCTGGAAAAAAATCATTTTTTAATTTGGACCACAGTTCCCAGATTTCTCCAGCCGACATGGCTACTGACCAGGGGTAATGGTGGCAGCCAATAGGGATTGCTAGGTGGTGACCAATGCTGGGAGGCATACGGACTGCTAGTTCTTTCCTTCTTTGCTTATACTGTATTGTTGTACACTGGAAGGTGGGGATGAGACTAACAAATATTGTAGGTAGGTGATATTCTGTCATGATAACTAAACAGATAGCCAATAGAGCCACAATCACTTGGAGAATGTTCTGAATAAGGGAAAAAACAACAACCAGAAAATTAGGCAAACTTCATTAAGCTCTACCACAAACTGCCATCTACTGAAATGAAGCAGCTAATGCCTGCCTATTAGGGAAATATAACAGGTTGCAGTTGCAGTCAGATGCAGAGAAATTGGCTTTGGACTCTGTAAGCGAATGGCATTTGGGAATGCTGGATGTCTCTTACAATGGCCTCTTAAATATATATCCTGCCTGAGAAGGAAATGTTATTACCAGAAAAGAGGGCTGGCATTTACATAAAGTTTCTTTATGTTAATTACAGCTATATGGTGGATGCATGCTAAGAAATAGTATTTATTATTACTATTACTATTGTATAATTTTTGTATGATTTTGTATGATTTGCATTTCTGTGGACCTTTGCAGCCATGAGGCTATATGAGGCTGCTTTATCATTAGTCTATCCTGTGTATATACTGTAATCCTAGTAAGCTAGGCTGGGGAATGTTTGGGCCCCAAAATCCCATAATTCCTCACCACTGGCCTTATTGGCTAATGCTTCTGTGAGCTGAAGTCCAAAGTATCAGGAGGGTCAGTGGTTCCCTACTCCTACTTTATCCTTTCTGCCAGTTTCAGGCACCAAAATTGCTTGCCTTCTGTCCCTGGCTAGGAACTAAAATGCCCTCTCAGGATTAGTCCCATCCTAACTGTTTTAATAGGGTCATTTTATGATAATTTTAATGTTTGGAATTTGTATGATTTTATGCATATTATTTGTTGTGATCCCACCTCGATCTGCAGGAAGAGGAGGGAAATAGAAACAAATAATAATAATAATAATAATAATAATAATAATAATAATATTTTCTTATACCCCACCTTTCTCCCAATTTAGGGACTCAAGACAAATATAAAACAATATAATTTAAAAACAATACAACAATATTAAAATATATGAATGTAATTTTTATAAAAAATAAATAATTTAAAACAGTTATAAATTAAAATGTAACATGTTAAAAATACAAACTTAAAATTTATATAGAACAACATTTAAAACCCAGCCTTTATCTGTTTAAAAAACCTAACTGCACAAAAAATGTCTTTATCTGGCACTGGAAGGATAGTAGGGATGGTACTATCCTGGCCTCTGTAGGGAGGGAGTTCCAAAGCTTGGGAGCAGTCACTGAGAAGACCCTCTCTCTTGTTCCCACCAAACGTGCCTGAGAGGGTGGTGGGACAGAGAGAAGGGCCTCTCCAGATGATCTCAAAACTCTAGTGGGATCATACAGGGAGATACGGTCCTTCAAATAAACTGAACACAAGCCGTATATCTATAATGTTTTTTGTGGGTTTTTGGGGCTATGTGGTTATGTTCTAGAAGAGTTTCTTCCTGATGTTTCGCCAGCATCTGAGGCTGGCATCTTCAGAGAATGCTTGCCTGGAAAGCATTCTCTGAAGATACCAGCCACAGATGCTGGCGAAACATCAGGAAGAAACTCTTCTAGAACATAGCCACATAGCCCCAAAAACCCACAAAAAACTATGGATGCTGGACATGAAAGCCTTCGACTATCTATAATGTTTTTAGATGTACAATATACCTCACCCTGACAGGAAAGAACAAGGCAACATATACCCTTACTCAGTCTGCTTCATAGCATCTGCCAATCATGAGCACAAATGTACAGTGGACTCTTCTCATCCATGGGGGATGGGGAGGGGAGTTCGGTTCAAAATAAATTAAAATAAATAAATAAATAAGATTTGTGGATGAATATGCCTTATATTATTCAATAGGTGGTGACATGCAGGTGTCCACATCAGCATGTCCATGTGCATGCACCACCACTGAATAATATGTGGCATGGCAAACAAAGACAATCTAGTCTATGGATCATTATCCTGCTGACATGGCAGGTCCACTGTAGTCTGTTTTTTGTACTTGGAAGTGTGCAAACTACTGGATAATTTCAAGACGCTAATTCCGGGACCAAATGGACAACCCTTGAAATGATGCCTTCAAGTAGAGAATTGTCCTTTGTAAAATAGGAGATCTAACTCTCCCTAGAGAGCTGATATGGGAGCAATGACCTTAAGACTTTTGAAATGCTTTACCTATATCTGCTCCAAGGCTCAACCTTGAAATTTTAAAAATAAACAGGGAATTCAAATCATTATAAGTTTCATTTCAGCAGGCAAGTCTAAATACTTTTATCATTTTTTGTCTTGCAGTGAGAATGTCTTTGAAAACTGTGCAGTTTGCAAAGACTATTTTCAGTTCAGGACCTCTGTGTAAAAACAGAAACAAAAACATAGTGGTGGGTTGTTTCAGTTAAAAAAAAAAGAAAATAACATTCCTGTGCAGCAAATACTGTTTTCTATGCAGAAAATAACATTTGTGTGTGTGTGTGGGGGGGGGGGAGCCACATTCACCCCCAGCCCACAAGAATAAGCCCTGAAAAGTGTCTCACAACTGTCTAGGAATCTCCATTTTTGATTTTCCCATCACTCAGGAAAGCTGCCTTCAGTCATTTTTCAAATATTTTCCATCTCTAAAATAAAAATTCCAACCCTAAAACAAGCATTTTTGACATTTCTTAGTACAAAATAACAAGTTTCCATCAGTCTCTTTCTAAAAGAAATCAAAATTAGGAAAGGACTGTAGTCCTGGAGCTTCCTTTTCATCACAGAGAAATGGTGAGGTATGCTAGCAGCACTGGGTTGGCAACTACTGGAAAGACTACACAGGTTTTTTGTCTGATGAAACAGAAATCTTAGTTCTTAAGCATTATGTTCCCTTCCATTTTTGATATGTTTCAGAGCTCAGTTGTCAATATGTTGCCTTTGCACTTATTTTTGCTTTGCCTCTAAGAAATTATAGCTGTTTGCTCAACTGGCAAAGCCAGAAATGAGCTGATATGTCTCAGAAGACGCCCCCCCCCCCCCGAAAATGTTTGATGCTTTTCTTCTTTTCATCCAGCAGTATCTGCCAACTGAGAACAACATTTCCTTTATCCAGTTAAATGACCTCTGTATACTGTGGGGTTTTTTTTAAAATAAAACTTCCAAAAGACTCTGTGTTGTTTGTGCCATGATTCATATTTCTTAGTAAATCTGGCTGTATTATTTATAAGTTATTAATGCCCCCCCCCAAAAAAAGAAATAATCTTTTATTCTAAGTTATAAAAGTTGCACAGATTCCTGTTTTACTCACCATAGGTTTCTAGGTGAGTAGTTTGCCTTAACACCATAGCAATCATAATAATTTTAATAGTCAGAAGTCTTTCGTTTTCTACCATAAGGGTGTCTTGCATGTGCAAGGTGGCACCTAATAAGCCAGAATTGTTGAATATTTCACTCCCCAGATAGTTTGCACTACAGGTATAATACTCATACCATTAGCCATGTGTAGTGAGGCCATAGCTACTGGGAGGGATGAAAGGGCTAAGGAGGACCAGGTGGAGAAAGGAGACAGCTGGAGAATGGCAGAGGAGGAGCTTGAGTTGGGAGGGGACGCGGAGTTAGCCCCTGGGGAAATAAAAGAGGCAGGGCCAGAACGGGCGGGGAAGCTGGGACGCGGAAGAACTGGACGGGAAGTTGCGGCCGAGAGAGGGAAAGGGCAGATACGTCGGAGTCCGGGAAGAAGCGGAACCCCAGTTTCCCTGAGGCGACGAGGGAGCCGCCGGCGGCAGGGCCCGCACGAGGAGGTGCTGCTGCGGGACCCGCGGGAAGAGGGAGAGTTCCCTTTCCCTGACGAGGAGGCTTGGGCTGCTTGTCAGTTGCCGGACTTAGAGGACGAGTGGTGGGACCCTCGAGGGGAACGTTGGAAGGTTGGGCCTTTGCCTCCAAGCAAGGAAAAGGCAGAGACGGAATCCCTCGAGAAGCATCGTAGGGGCCCGGCTCCTTCAGGGGAGGACTCTTCCCTGTGAGTTGGCCAGGACAGTGGAGTTGGGGAAAAGGGCTTAGGCCCTAATGACTTTTGGTTGTGGTTTTCTGCTGACTGTTATTGGGAAAGGAGGTGTCGGTTCAATTAAAGTTAAGTTTGTTGCATTGCAAACCAGTGTCCTCCTTTTTGAGCCCACATGTTCCTGTTTTAAGGGAAGGACGCTCTGCACTGATGCAGCCGGGAACGCCAGCCCCGCCCACACCATGTTGCCTGGGGCTTCTGGAAACTGAAGTCCAAAACATCAAGGGCCAATGGTTCCTGAACCCAAGAGCAAAGAGTACAAAAGCCATTGAAAAGCAGCCTTACTGTCTGAGACAGGGATCTGTCTATCTACCCATGTGCATGCACATGCACACACATACACATGTATACACATACAGGCACACAACATACAATATATTTTTGACTTTAGAAGGAGGCATATGGTATAGTGGAGGAAAGGTATGCATCACCCAATAGGTTCTTTCAAGCATTCTTCAGGAAAGTTCAAATTATCCAAACCAATACTAAGGCAACTATGAAACTAAGAAACAGCTGCCATCATTATCTACTCTCTTATACATACAAATGGCCAGAGACCAGAAAACTATTTGTAATTTTACCCTAATCTATTATGTTACTTTGGAAATGTGGCTTCAATTCACTCTTATTGCCCCAAAAGTAACTAATTATTTCCAATGAGTGCAAATGTTCAAGTACATGGACTGCTATCATACTGTAAGTATGCATAACTATATACGTTGAAAAAACAGTTGATTAATTTCATTTTATTAAACAAGTAATTTACTAATAATATAGCTGCTTCAATCTATAGATAGAATCTACTGTGGCGGGTTATAGACCGCCCATTTGGGGCGGTCTGCACCCACCCCTTTCCCCGCCGGATCGGGGCCTCAGTGTGCAGAGCGGCAGCCGCTGAGGCCCTGATCCACCGCTTTTCAGGCTGCGGGGAAGCAGCAAAACGCTGCTTCCCCGCAGCCTGAAAAGGGGTGTCCCTGGGGCTTCAAGCCCCAAGGACACCCCGCGGCGGTGGGGAGAAGAGAAAGGGGCCGCTTGGCCCCTTTCTCTTTTAGTCCGCTGGGCGCAGCCGTCTGAAGGCTGCGCCCAGTGGACTAAACAAGGAAGGAGCTCTGAAACGGAGCTCCTTTCTGCTCCGTGTTCAGGGTGCACTAAGCGCCCTGGTGCGGAGCAAGGACGTCACGTCCGCGCCGCCCTGTCTAGAGGCGGCACGGCCGTGACGTCCTCACGGCGGCGGCCGTATGGAAGGGCCGCCGCCGTTTAGTGCGTGACGAGCACACACTAGGGTTAGGGTGGTGCAGAAGCACCGCCCTTTTGTAACCCTAGTGCGTGCTCGTCACGCACTAAAGTGCCGGTTTGTAACTGGCCTATAGTTCTAACCAAATTCTGTCAACAAATATGGAAAATGAAACAATGGCCCATAGATTGAAAATAGTCAATATACATTCCAGTTCCCAAGAAAGGGGACACCAAGGAATACAGTAACCATAAGACCATTACATTAATTTCCCATGCAAGAAAAGGGATGCTCAAAATTCTACACTAAAGACTTTTACCATAAATGCAACAAGAAATGCCAGATGTCCAAGCTAATGGAGTGCTCCAAAGAATTTCAAAGCAAATCAGCCTGTGATTTAAAAACTATAGAAAAGCATTTGATTGTATAGATCATGAAAACTATAATTCACTCTTAAAAAAACAGGTGCCTAAATATTTTATTGTAATCTGATGCGTATGTAACCTGATGCGTATGTAACCTGTATGCACGACACAATATGGAGAATTAGAATGGTTTCCAATTGGCGAGGAGGTCAGTCAAGGCTGCATTTTATCACCAGATCTGTTTAACTTGTATTCTGAACATATCATACATAAAGCAGGATTAAACTCAGAAGGAGGAGGCATGAAATAGGATGAAGGAATATCAACAATTTAAGATATGTAGATGATATCATAATATCTGCAGAAAGTAACAAAGGCTCAGAACTATTGAAGAAAATGAAGAAAGAAAGTGCAAGGGCAGGTTTACAGTTAACATTAAGAAAACAAAAACTAATAGTCAAAGATGATTTACATAACTTTAGTAGATGATGAAAACACTGAAACAGAATGGAGACTACAGTAAAAAAAAAATCAGAAGAAAACTAGGACTTGGAAGGGAAGTTATGAAGGAACTAGACAAGACCCAAAATGTAAAAATATATCACTGAATACTAATGTTAGGATTGTCCATGCCATCATGTCTCACTTCTGTGCATGGTTGTGAAAGCTGGACAGTGAAGAAAGCTGAAAAGAAGAAAATCAACTCATTTGAGATGTGGTGCTGGAGACGAGGTCTATGGATACCGTGGACAACAATAAATAGGTCCCAGAGCAAATCAAGGCTGAACTCTTTCTAGAAGCCAAGATTACTAAAATGAGGCTTGGTCATATAATGAGAAGACATGACATGCTAGATAAGACAATAATGCTTAGTAAGGTATAAGTAGTAGGAAAAGAGGAAGACCATATTCCAGATAAATACACTCAATCAAGGAAGTCACGAGCCTGAGTCTGTAAAACCTGAGCAGGGCTGTTGTTGATAAGATGATTTGGAAGTGTCTTATTTATGGGATCTCCACAACCTGAAGTCACCTTGACAGCAGTTAATAATAACAACAGAATGTACTATATTAGTAATTACTGAAAGCTGGTTTAGCTACACTGATTATTCTATACAAAAATATAGTTGGAAATACAAAAATGGCAATAAATGTCCCAAGAAAGCTAAATGCCCCCCATGAACCACCAGAAATGTTTCAGGAGTAATTAATGAATGTTACTCCTGGTACCTGAATAAATGCTAGCACTACTAGTTATTATGTTACCTTTTAAAGAACCAATGGCCTGGTACAGACAGAAGATTGTCGGCATCCTCGCCACGAACTATGGCTAGATGAGGCTGCACATTTACATGCCCAGCAGCCCTAGTTCACGAGGAGTCCACCATCCTTGTTTGCCCCCATCCACATGGGCAGCGCCATGATGGTGCAAGCATGGTGCAGCACCCAAACTGCACTGGCCGGAAGTGACGCAACTAGGGCATGCGAGCTCACCAATCGCATCCTTCCAGGAAGCTGCTTTCAGCAGCTTCTTTTTGCTCCCCAGAGGCAGCACATCATTGCCGTACCTTTTGGTTGCTGCGGCAACGATGCGGGGCAAAAACAGGTGGCACACTCATCTGTCGAGCTCCAATATTGCTAACACTGCTTCTCATTAGTGGCTGGTGACTTCCATGCCAATGGAATAGTGGTTTTTAAAGGAGCTGTCCAGTGTGCTGAAACCACAGGAGTACCTTGGACAGCTCCTTTAAAGTTCCCCACAGCACACACATGGATGCCATCAAATCCCCCACCCAACCCACCCGTTTCTCACTCTGTTGGAAATAAAGAAGCAAGACACCAAAGACTGGGAGGTGGGCAATTAAGTGGCCAACTGGGCATGCAATGAGTGTGTGAAGGCAAGGCAAGCTGATGAACAAGGGGATATATCAGAGGCAGAGGGTACCTTTTGAAACTGCAAAGCCCCATTTTCTCGCATCAGTGTTGTGGCAACACTGCACCATAACATATTTCCCCTCAATCTCTTTTCTGATGGAGGAACAAAAGCTGCTTCTCCAAAAGTGAAGCATTCTCCAAAAGAGAAACCTCCTAAAGGGAAGCATTGTTATGAGGCCTAATTTATTATATTATTTTCAAGTTCTGAAATGTACACATTTTAAATGTCTGTTTGCATACCTTTTTTCAATAACAGTTTGTTCTGACCAAAGTGAACAAATGGGAGGAGGGCACATTTCCTCCTGTGTCAGCTGTATGATTATTTCCCAAACAATCAGAATTTATAGCAGGCCATTTCCTTGTCTGGGAGTTGGTTTTTTAACAAGTGGAGTTTTGCCACTGACAGGAACGAGGTGCAAAGGGATCCAAACTATCATATTTTTGTGGTGTTTGGGATGGTTCTTTTTGGGGGGTGGGGGGATGTTTTTCTGTTAACTTTTCTGATGGCTGAATGCTTAGCATTTGAAGTCCTGAGCACTAAGTGAGTTGCCTCCAACTTAATGGACACGGGACCAGGCAACAGAAGCCTCACTCTTTTTAGTAGCCTGGCAGTTCTGGATTATTATTCACATACAGAATGTATAGCTTGGAAATGTAAGAAAGGGAAATATTTACCCTTTATCTAGTGAAAATATCAACCATCAGATTGCATGCAAAAAGCCTGTGGAAGCTGTTCAGCAACTATGTTTATTTCTCCCCAACACATATTGTACATGGGTTCACTCCTTTACTGATGAAGCATTAACACAAGAGTAGGTTTTAAAGTCTGGCAGCACACAGTAAAAAGAGCAAATTATCAGCCTGACAACAAAGATACAGGTTGAGAGATGCCAGCTCAGTCTCCCATGGAAACAGTGCCATACAGAAAGGGAGGGCACTAGAGACTGTTGGGGAGCCAAATAGCCTCAAGTGTTGTCAGATCCTGTTATTGCTACTTCAATCACGATCATCTAAGCATTGCTTTGTTTTCTGCAAAGTTCTCACCTTGGGCAAATCCAGTCACTTCTCTGTTTCATGTACACAAATATGCAGCTGAAAACTACTGGGTCCATGCTCAACTTTAAAAACTTCCTTTACACTGATAATAAAGCTGCATTAAACCTGCATTATCCAACAGCAGCTATACCATTTGCTGAGAGCAGAGGGAAGGGTATTCTCTAAGTTCTGTGGAATGGCTGTCTTTGGCTCATGTTCTTTCTCATCTGTCATGTAGAAGTAGCCATTCCATCTACTACCCTGAACTATTTCCACCGCACACGGTTCTTTCCCAAAAGTATATCAGCTGCTTGGCTTTTCTCCTTTCTCTCCTTCCTTTACCATTTCTTTTTCCTTTTGTGTCATATCTTTTAGACAGCAACACTGAGAGCATAATCTGTCTTGTTTTTTATTGCTATGTAAGCCACTGTGGAAGGTTTTTTTGGCTGCATATGGGTAAAAGGGATGCTTTAAATAAAGATGTGTTATTCTGTAGAGCACTGCTGAAGAACCATAAGCGCACATGCCTTCTTATGAATTCCCATTACAACTTTTCCATCTTTTCTTCTACTGCTGATGTTTTGGAAGTGACATCTTTTCTTTTTTCATTTAACAGTATGTAGACAAAACAGTACTATGCACACAAGAGGAAGGTACCAGAGGATTTGAGGCAACTCTGTTTTTAGATATATTTAAAAAATAGTGGGAGGGTCCTCTAAAACTCATTTCCTAGGGAGGCTCAGTCAGAGCACTGAAAACTACATTTGGCTTTGTTGTTGCTGTGTGCCTTCAAGTTGCTTCCGACCTAAGGCAACCCTATCATAATGTTTTCTTGGCAAGATTTATTCAGACAGGTTTTTTGCCTTTGCCTTCCTCTGAAGCTGAGAGTGTGTGACTTGCCCAAGGTCACCCAATGAGTTTTCATGGCTGAGCGCACATTTGAATCCTAGTCTCCAGAGTCATAGCCCAAAGATCAAACCACACTTGCTCTTTACAGTTTCCCAAATCCCCAGACCACATGAATACCAGCCTGACTGCCTAAGGGATTCTGAGATCTGTCGTATAAAAAAATAACAACTTTTCCAAGTTCTGCTGTCTTCAGAGAAGGGTGAGAATTCCCAGTAGCTACAAATTACTTACAAAAGGAATTCCTCACCTGTCTCCTAGCAGTAGTCAGATAATAGAATAGCAGTAGCCGGATAATAGAGAATCTGGAATCCCAAATAGCAGCAGGCTTATGCTACAGCATTTTCTTTTAAATCCAGCTTGCAATTTTTGTTTGCCTTCAGTCATTGCTTTATTTCCTACCCCTTCTCCATCTCTGTGTTGATTGTGTGAGCCTTGCTATGAGATTTTTTACAGAGATGAAAGCAGCTAGAAGAGCAAGGGGCAGTGTAATTTCCCTCCTTGGAGATGCTCTTCAAAGCTCCTTGTAGCCAAGGCCATGTTTATAGATGAGAGAGAATAGTGTCATGTATGAGAAAGAAAACATCCATACCTCTGTGGATTATACTGTAGCTATATACCTATAGATGTGTGTGTGAAGTGTGGTCAGGTATGCTCTTCAATATAGTGCATTGGTCAATAAACAATGATAGTGTGATAATCAAATTCAGTGTGGATAAAGTCTTGGATCAAGGAGACCAAAGGTGAAATCCCTGCCCAGCCATAAAGTTGATTGAGTGGCTGTGAGACAGTCACTATCTCTCAAGCAAGACTTCCATCATTGTGAGAGGAAAGGAAATAATAATTCCAATATATACTACTGTAAGTTTCCAAGAGGAACAGAAGAATACAAATGCAAGTGAGAATTTTTATTCTGGATGTACGGTAAGCTTTGCATATGGGACATCACACCATCATAAAATATTATTATTTTTATTCAATTACATAGCAGCTATATAGTGCTGCTGGGAGATAAAAATGAAAATCTTTCTTTTAAAAATTGAATAAAATGGCTGCAAGAGGATATAACAATGAAGAAAGAGAAAAGGTAATTCAGATTACAAGGAGCTCAACTAGTGACTGGGAAGATGGAGAGGATTAATTAGGTTTGCATTTTTATATCAAACTTTCCTAATTCATATTTTCTGAACCAATACATGAACATAAACATAATAGGAGCTTATTGCATGCACAATAAGACGGCTTACCTCTTCCGGCTTCAAATCAGGATCTGGAATGTTATCAGACTTACATCGCCGCTGATCTAGCCATGATGCTGATGCCCAGATGCATCCCGGGTTGAAGCTTTGCTCAGGTGGTCATTTTTCGAAGTCATAAACTCCCTGATTTTTAGAAAGTGGTGGCTGATTGAGGTTTCGACCCAGGATGCATTCAGGTGGCAGCATTGTGGCTAGATTGGTGGTGATTTAGGACTGATAACATCCAGGGACATCCCGGACCCTGATTTGAAGGTGGAACAGGTAAGCTGGTTTATTTGTGCATGTGATAAACTCAGTTAACCTACTCTAGACATATTCCCCCAAACTTCCAGTGCAGTTTTCAATTTTAACAAACGTACACAAAATCTATATATATTACCAAATAATATAAGTATGTCATTAAATCAAGGGGAAATACAAAAAATGTGTAAAGACATGAAAATGTATCTGAATTTTTGTGCATATTTTGTTTTTAAATCTGTTACCTCACATGGAATTAGGGTGTTGGAGTAAAGCAAACAATTCTTCCACATGTAGAGCTTATCTTGAGACTCATGTCAGAAAGTGTAATACATGAACCATCAGAAAGATTAAATTTTTCCATATACACATTTTCTTGGAAGCATGTCTTATTGAACTCAATAAGACACTATAGTATGTATGTGCCTTCATAGACACAAGTTGCCAGTTGACTTAAGATGATCCCATGAATTTCACAGGATTTTCATTAGCAAGGAATACTCAGAGGTGTTTTGCCAGCTCTTTCCTCTGAAATATAGCATACAGTATCTGGTATTCATTGGCAGTCTACCTTTTCAGTACTAAGAGCTGACCCTATTTAGCTTCCAGGATCAGATGCAATCTGTTGCCTTTAGGATATTTAGGCCACTAATACACTAATACTCTATATGAATGCACATAGCACCTGACTCTTAACTTCTGTACAACAGATGTGTTTCCTACTGTCATTGTATCAGAATTCTAGACAGCATATTTTGCTTAACAATACTATGCAGAGGAAAGAATCCTCTTGGTGATCTATGCATGTGTAATGGGAGATTATGCTAGCACAAGTCCTTTTGGTGATGTTGTGTAATGAAGTTACCAGTACCTCATTGTGCAACTACTTTCCCAGGCTGCAGAATGGTTTCTTAACAATTGCTGAGCAATGGTGGCAGCTTTATCCCATCTGATTCAAATGGCCACTGACTGGGTTGGGGTGCAACAGAAGGGAGCTCCCTCATGCCATCAGCCAGTTGGCAGCCATTACCTTCGCATGCTTCCTGGATTTCCTGTTAAAAGCTCTATCAGAACGTTATGCCCTGACACTGACAAATTAGACCTTGGCCTTAGGTTGTAGTTCCATGATCACCTATCTGAAGGAATTTCAACTGAAGAAAGTGAGACTTGCTTCTCAATAAATATGCATAGGATCAGACTCCAAATACTGTAATTTGACCTTTGAAAAGCTGATGTGAATATGAATGTTAAAATGTCAATGGGGGTGGGAGACAGACAATATAAAATAAAATATATCTCCTCTGTTAGGAAACACCTCTACCTTAGGGTATATAATACTCGTCCATCACTCCAAATGCGAAGCAAGCGGTTTGGAGTTGTGATCCAGTGGGCATCAGATTTCCTTGAGTTTCGGAAGAAAGTGTCTGGAATCCATATCTTTCCAACCATATTGCTATTCAACATAAGTACTTTCATGGTGCTATTAAATTTTAAGCGACTATCATACCAAGTCTGTGCAAAAATGATATCTATAGTGTACTCCTAAAAGAGAGAGAGAGAGAGAAGAGAGAGAATAATAACAGCATAAAATACTGTATGAAACACTGAACACTGTATAGTAAACAACACTGAAATCCATGTCAGGAATCAGAACTTATTCTCTAAATGGTGCACCATAAGAGTGACTATGGGGCGAAACAGGCCACTCTGAAGGGGTGGCTTAAAGCTGCCCATGAGAAAGCCAGAGTGGGGCTGCGGCAACCACATTTTGGCCACCATCCGCATTTTTGCTAGCCCAAAATGAAGCGGCAAATAGTCCCTCCTTTTTGTGCCAGCAAAAAGCTGGCTTTTCTGCCCACCGCAGATGTAACCTGGCTTACAGGTGGCATGTGGTGTGTAAACACCACTCTGCTGGAGTGCCCAGAAGCTGACCCATATGTGGGCAGCTGAAATCCATGTCAGGAATGTGAAACCAGCTTCTGGGCAGCTTCAGAGCATGAGGCGTCAAAATGCTGCGCTATGAAGCTGCCCAGACAGTAGTGCAAAGGGGTGGTCTGTTTCACCCCTAAGATTTCCTAAACCAATTTGCTGTGCCAAAGAAATACAAGGTGGTAGCAAAATAAAAATTACATTTCAAGTATTTGTTTTAGTGAGGAATGCAATGGGAAGGTGTATTTAAGCCACAGAGCGCCAAGGATATGCTAAAACCATTGGTATCCACTGTTTTACCATGAACGGGTGTAAAATTGATCACAGTACTTTTTGAGAGCACGGGAGAGGGAGGGAGAAGGAGACAGTGGACAATATACAGAAGGAGAGAAGGAGGGCATATCCAGACTGCCAAGTGTTGTGGAAAGTACTATAGCAATAGCAATAGCAAGTACATTTCTGTACTTATCAGTGCACCTAAGCACTCCCTAAGCAGTTTACAAAGTGTAAGCTAATTGCTCCCAACAATCTAGGTATTCATTTTAGCGACGTCAGAAGGATGCAAGCCTGAGTCGAGCTTGAGCCCTGGCTAGTATTGAACTCGCAACCTTGCGATTTGTGAGTGGCTGCAGTACAGGCATTTACCTGCTGCACCACCATGGTTCTTCTTAGAAACCAACCTGTAAATTGGAACTCATGTTTGGTTTTATTTTATTTGACCATCAGTAGACTTCCCCCCTTCTCTCCTCCCCCCCCCCCATCCTCTGTTTGTATTCTAGACTATGTCTATACTAGGACAGATAAAGCTGGATTTACCCAGGTGGAAATCTCCTTATTCAGTCTCAGCATCCACTTCCACGCCTTTACATCACTGGTTGGAACAGACAGATTTTTTGTTGTCTCTGTATAGGAGGTTGGTCCAGTAAGTTTCCCAATTGTAGGGCAAGGTTTATCAGTGGCAGTGGGTGGTGTTTAATAATGAAATACCGCATGGGAACACATATGTATCTGGTGAGCTTTTCCTAACCTGTTTTTGAGCTATAATGGAACAAAAAACCCAAAACACGAAACAAAACAAAGATTTCACAATGGATGGAAATGACAAGGGGTGTTTATTTTCTGGTGTGCCAAAGAAATGCCCTGGTGGGGGGAGAAAAATGTCACCTTGATTTGAGAAATTGTTGCCCCATTTGGACCCATCTGGAGATGGGAGTTAAGAAAGAGAAGTCTAGAATACAAACAGAGGATATGGAGGAAAGAGAGTAGGGTTGAGAGAAAAACAAGTCTACTGATGGCCAAATAAAATAAAACCAAAAATGAGTTCCGGTTTACAGGTTGGTTTCTAAGTGAGGATAGTTTGGAGGGCGCCTCCATATTACTCCAGATTTGGAAGATTACATGTTATTTCAACAATCTGATTTAATAGAGTTCAGGCTGAGAAAAACCACACTGTATGGTTCTTCTCAGCCTGGACTCTACTGATCTAAGGACCAATGCAGCCAGAACAGCCCATGCAGCTCATTCCTGTTCTAAGTGAGGAAACATCCTACAGAGAAATGAACTGAGTTCTGGTCCTCTAGTTCAGTATGGAGCCCTGATTGATCTGGATTGATCTTACTCCACTGGCGCCCCTTGAGGAAGGGGGGGAGCTATAACCTTTGTTGTTTTTTCACACAACCTCATGAAATAGGGAGACACAGTTGACCAGGGGTCCTCAAACTCCAGCCCTCCAGATGTTTTGTACCTCAGCTCCCAGAATCCCAGGTCATTGGTCAAGCTGTCAGGGAGGACATTATGAGGAAGGAAGGAAAATGGCATGTATGTGGTGATTGGCTGAGGCTTCTGGGAGATGAAGTCCAAAACACCTGGAGGAGCAGAGTTTGAGGACCCCTGCAGTAGACCCTAAAGAGGAATCTAATCCAGTCAGATTTCAGAAAGGGAAAATCCCCACCCCATTAGATAACTCCCCTCCCCATAGACAATTGCAACATTTTGTTTCAGTAATTGTAAAGAATGTTGACTGCTCAATTGACAATCCATGCTGCTTTTCTTCTGGCATTATCCCTTTACAGCATCCTGTTAAAGTTTAGCTTAGATAATAAATTATAACAAATTTCAATGAAGAGAAAAATGCTCACAAAACTGTGCACACATTTGAAAAATGCAGATGAAAAAATGTGGGTATTTGAAAAATGTGTACATATAATATGGAATGAGGATAATGTGTAAATAAAAATGCACATTGCAGTAAAATGCATACAAAAATACTATTATTATTATGTAAGTATGTACCAAAATCACACATGAGTTCCCAATACCTCCTGAGGTTTTGTGGTGTGACACTGAACTGAAAGCTTCTGGGATTCTGGGAAATGTAAGCAAAATGGAACTGGCAGGTTTTCATGTTGCTGCTTAAGAGTAAAACCCTGAAATCTCGATAGGATGAAGCTTTGAGTAACGGTACAAATGGGACTGGCTTAAAACCAGATCCTTGTCACTCTCATAGCTACTCCATCTTTGGGTTCCTCTTCACCAGTGGGTGCATGCATTGTTTATGGTGAGGCTTCAATAACACAACTGTAATTCAATGTTAGATGACAGTAAATAAACTGTAAGGCCAGGCCTTGATCACCTTTGCAATAACATATGCAAGCTTGAGTGCCATTTCACACAAAAAACAGAAGCAAACCCAGGCATGCCACCGTGTGCACTCCCCCTATGATGTCACAGCTGAACAGCACAACCTGTTGTGGACCAAGTATCTGGTATGCAAACATATTTATTGCATTTACATTTTTGCAAAGAGCTTAGAACATTAAACCTAAATTCAACTGCAAACTGAATGAGAATTTGGCCCAAAACAGATGTCCTGGAAGGAGCGGCCATAGGCTTCTCCAGCTGCGATCAGGCTAGGACCACGGCGACCGCACGGCCTGCTCCCAAAACAGGCTGCCATCATAATCCCAAACCAGCAACACCAGGAGTCAGATTAATCCACTCCTTTTTGACTTGGTCCAAAGGAATAGATTGTGGTGCTAAAGTGGTTTCTGGCCACTTTTGGGGTGTGCATCATTTCAATGCCATGCCCTCATAGTGGCTGGAAACCACCTTATTTGGCCAATGTGTTTTGGACCTTTGATAAGCCAATACGTATGTATGGTGATGGCTACACAGGCCAAGATACTCTGGGAGTAGCAAAGAGTATTCTGACCCCAGAGCAGCCCTGGCCTCCCCCTCCCCCCCCATAAATTGGGGACCTCCATCCTAATGATATTCAGCTGTTATCACAGGCGCCCTATTGTGCCACCCAGTGCAGTGGTGGCAAGTCGCTTATTCTGATGTCAGAACAATGAATCTGGCCTCAATCACATGGCTAGGTGGCTTGTTCTGACCTCAGCGTGAGTGAGTTGCCACTGCTATTGCCATGCTGGGTAGCATAGCAGCACACATTTTAAACAGCAGCCTCAATGGTGCTTCAGGGCTCCAGATGTTCCAGTAAGATCTGGAACAAACAGTGGGATTTTAAGTCTGTTTTAAAAGGAATATACCCCAAGCTTGGTGCTGAATAGACCAGACATCATCCAGAATGTTCATGCCAGATTTAGGGATTGGGCTCTGCATTGTCTGGACACCTTGCTGAGAGGAGGGGGCGCACTTGTTTTGGCCCATGCAGACAGGGCCCATGTTCCACTAATTCAGTGGGTCTACTCTGAGACTAGCAATTAGATGTAGGCCTTACATTTAAAATGCAATGTCTTGTGTTACCTATTATAATCTTATAAGATATACAGAAGCCGTTGAGTAACTCTGGAAATCCATTATGATTGCCATTGCATTATGATTTTTTAGGAACCCACTGAATTACTTTCCCCATTAGAAATATATGGTTGTTACATATATAACATTCAGTTTCATCTTTCTCTGTCTCTTCATCCCATCCTACAATCTTAACCCATTGACTTATTTGATATTTTTCATTGACTTAAAAACATGAAGGTAAATGTGCCTTCATGAAGCCTTCATTCTCCCCGCAAAAAAATAACCAGTTGCGGTTTATGGGAATACTTGCAATGTGGTACTTTGCAACTCCATGTTTGCATTTCATAGGCAGACTTTAAAAATCTAAAATAAAATAAAAGTTAATATGGGAGGGGGAAGTGAGATGGCTGAGACTGGCAAAGGCAAAGCCTGAACTGACTGTGTGGCACAAAGCTGGGATTTGACCCTTTATGTTTGGTTGTAAATTCTAATGAAGTAATCTGGTTTCTTTCCATAACAAGTGGGAAGTGAACTAAGTAACACACGATGGGGAGCTCCCCTAATCACTGCTGCCAAGAAATCTCCCCCCCCCCCCCGCCCCAGTTTTAATGAAAGCAGCTGGATGCCAAGCTCTTGAAAATCAGCTTTGTTCAATTACAGATCTCAAGTCTAACTTCAGGCATCTAATTCCAGAAACCATGTCTGCACTTTATGTATGTACACTGATAAATTCCTGGGGTATGACATGATCACATTGTTCCTCTTTCAACAGGCTGGATTAATATTTTTAATACAACAGCGGCAGATCAAAGGGGGAACATCAGTCATTTAGATTTCACTGAAGAGCCATGCTGGGCTTGCCAAATTCACCTTTATACATGTATTTGTACGTTACATTTTCTGCCATAGTTTCATGTCCTTTTCTGTTGTACTGTGGTTCATAAGTCTTTTTATTCTTTTGTTTAATTTCATGAGGCATATTTTAGCCCAGTACTTCAGTTTTAAATCTAATACATTTATCATCTACTCAACGCTAAGCATGACTACCTTTATGCAAGGACCTCATATTGGGGACACGATTTACCTGGTACTGGATGGATATGTAGTTCATTATAATAAGCACACCTATATAATAGAAGTGGGGAACCTTGGCCCATATGGATGCCTTGAACTACAAATCCCATTTTCTTGCCATTGGCCATACTGTGGGAGTTGAGGTACAAAACACCTGGAAAACTTACTTGTCACACTGTCCACTTCTCAAAATATTGTAACAATGTGTTTTACAGAAAAATTAATATCAATACTACATATTTTAGGGGAAATGTATACAAATATGTATATTTTAAGGGGAGAAACAGTTTCAATTTAACTGTTAATTTTCACACATTTATTGCAGATGTGGAACTGGAACAGAACAGACATGATTTAATCTGTGCAAAACTGACACAGTCAATGCATCCTTGTGGTCTTGTCTGGTTGGTTCTGATGTTTCAAGATCCTTGACAGTAGGACTGAACTTGGGACCTACTGAATGCCAAACCTGTGCTCCACTCATCTATGGTCTCTCCTCCTCAGTGTATCCTCTGCATAATCCAAATGCATCATCACTACACTACATCCTGCTGTCTGTAATGCAATGTGGCGTAATAGGTGGAAAGCCAAACTTTCACCATGAGACTGTGGGGGCCAGCACCTGAGCAGAGAGAAAGAGAGAGAACCACAATGACCATCTGAAGGCTACCTAGAGGAAAATGCTGCTGTTTTTGCTGCTGCCTTGGACCTGTGTTTCATGAGTGGGACTCTGCTCTTTGCAGGACTGAGGCCCTGTCCACCATCCAGAACAACTGCCTTTCCTGTCTGGAACATAAAAGCAGAACTCTTGCATAGGTGGGTCCACAGACAATGGGAGGTGAAACCAAAGGGAGTGTGTCCCCTTGGGAGAGTTACTTCAGGGATATGTGAGTGCTTGTTCTTTTGTCTGACAGATGCAAAGGTTCGGTACCTGATTTTACCAGCTGCTTGTCTGTATAATGTATTGGTTGTTTTTAATAGTTACTGCTTTGGTTGCCCAATGCAGGAAAGATGTGTTTTCCAGAGGCCAGAGGCCACTAGAGTCACACAGGGCAGAGGGAGATACTGAGGGAGGAGGCAAGTACAATATCATTGAACAGGGGAGCGTAACAGGTGCTCATTCCCCCAAACTGTCTCTCAGGTTATACAGCCTGTATAGCTTTGGTAACAGTCCCCACTGGGTTGAGAATATCCCTGCCGAATGGCATGTCAGTGGATGAGAAAACAAGTGCTATCAGGATTTATTTCTGGATGACCATGACAACCATGAAAAACATTACAGAGCATGTTTTTTTTAGCATGGTTTTCTAAGCAGTTATACATCCATTAGACAGTGGCCCCATTTATTTATTCCATTTATTTATTCCCCTAAAACGTTTTAGGGTACCTTTGTCAGCGCAACTGCTGGGGTCCAACAACCCTTGTCAGCAACTCAAAACGAGTCCTGGGGTTAAATCAGACCCTTGGAGCAGAGCTGGCAAATTTCCAGAAGCCGAAGCGTGGCTCCCAGAGTCCAATTGGGATGACAGCAACTGGATGTCTTCCAGGAACTGCAGCAATGTAGGAACCTCCAGGGACTCACAGCAAACCGATGCTGTAGCTTCTTCTGATAAACCACCAGAGAAACAAAAGTCCCCAAAGTGCTCTTTATTCACAGTGCTATAATACAATACTAGATCTCTCAAACTCCTACTTCAAACCCACACCACACCCTTGCAACCCCTGGGTTTATATAGACTCCAGACCATGTGGTCTGTCAAACCCAGTGAGTTCAGGTGTGTAGCCATGTCATGTGTCTCCTGTGCAATCCAGACACATGTTTCATCATCCATGGCTACGTGCACTTGGATATTGAAGTGTCCTTGGCCCAATGAGCATCAGCTGTGGATGATCAGTCTTGCCACTGTGCTGACTGCTCATGGCCAAACACACACACACACACATCAAGCATTTCCCTGTGTGCTGTGTTTTAACCCTTCAAATCCTGACAACTTTATCAAATGATTTTCTGAAATCCAGATAAATTACACCCATGGCATTCCCAACTTCTACTGGTGACCTGATTGAAAAAAGATGTAAGATTAGTTTGGTATGATTTATTCTTAATAAATGCATGCTGGCTCCTCCTGATCACTGTCATCAAGATACTTACAGATTCCTGTATAATTTGTTCAAATAGTTTTCCTGGTGTTGAGGTCAGGCTGACAGGTCTATAGTTTCCTGGATCTTCTTTTTGCTTGTTTTAAAGTGAGGGACAATGTTTGCCCTTCCTCAGCTTCTCTGTACTCCAAGATTTTTCAAAAATAATGGCAAGGGCTTCGGAGGGAACATCACCAAGTTCCTTCAGTACTTTAGGATACCCTGCTTGGAACTCATTTAGGTTAGCTAGGTGACTCCTGATTAAGGGCCTTTATAGACCAGCCTGAAAGATGATGCAGTGCTGAAGGGGTGCCATATAGCTGTGCCAACACAGCTATGGTGACCTTTGGAGGGTGCAAAAAGGAGCCGCACTTAGTACAGTAAAACTGCACTGTACTAAACACTCAGACACAAAACATAAATTTCAGAATGCATTAAAATTACGTTTTAAAAGAAAACATATTCAACTGTGAATTTTCCATCCTTTAACAAATAAAACAGATTGCTAGAGCAAATACATTGGTAACAGGCTACTGAGTAAACATTTTTTGTCAGAGACACAGATCAAAAGCGGGCCAAATTGCCTATCCCTTTCTTTCCAGATTGAAAAACAACAACAGTACTGCTACCTGTAAGAGCCATCATTACATCAGTGTAGTAGGTTTTGAGAAAAGCCCTTAATATAGGAAGGGATGGATGGGATTGAAGGGGATGAAGGATCCCAGGCACAACACAATTCAATCAGAATTTAGAAAAGATCTCAAAATTCTCCATCCAGCATAGTTACAGCAGAATCAAAAAGTAACATTTCCAGACTCTTGAGATAATGGAGAAACAGGCAGCATCCCTACACTATTAGAATGTGAAGGCAGAAAGAGAAAATCTTCCTTTTGTTAGTCTCAAAGCATTTGAAGGAAGGGCATTTTATCCTTGGGATAGGAATATAAATCCTCACCCCTCTCATTATTGTTTGTAACTTGTATGTAATAAGAAGAAAACTCAGGCTTATTCTCATTTCCTGCAAGATGGGAAGATGTTTGTGCACATTCTCTGAGAGCATATTAAAAATGTCAGAGGCCAAAGTAAGGTGGAGCCATACAGGAGAAGTATTCTGAATCAAGGAACATTTTAGAAATTACAAACTCTTATGAATCTCAAGGAAACATAGGTGAATCATTACCAGAGCATTCTGACCCCAACCATTGACTGAGGCTACAACTGCAGTGCAGAAAGAATGAAGTTTGACACTGCTTTAACTGCCCTGGCTCAATGGTATGGGATTCTAGGAACTGTGGTTTTGTGAGACATTAAGCCTTCTCTGTCAGGAAGTTCTGGTGTGACAACAAACTACAAATCCCAGGATTCCACAGCACTGAGCCAGGGCAGTTGTCAATAAGCTGGTGGTGTCAAGCTGCATTATTTTTGCAGTGCAGATGTTTGGTTGGTAATTTTCCCTTATGGAGCTTATTGTCAAGTTTTATGATTGGCTAACGTATCTCCTGTGATTTCCTGTATGCATGCCTGTGTTTTCCAAAACTGCTGTAAAGGGTATCGTTTGACTGATAAAATGCTAGATGGTGCAGAATGAATGCTGGCATCCAGGCCAGCACTGTGTCATTATCCTGTATAAAGGCCAAAATAAGAATTCCTGTCTTCAATTTACTGTGCTTCCATTCCTGAACCCCAAATTGAACAAGTTCCTTTTCATCGTACAAGAACATCATTTGTGCAAATTGTACAAACAACTGTTGCACAAACTTTCAAAGAGTAAAAGGATTGTATAGGGGAGATGTTGCATCTTTTAAATCAATAAAATCCCTACTTGGTGTGTGCGCTTTATTTCACAAAGAATAAAGAGACTGGTTTTGTGAAGAGACATCTTGAGAAAATTGTGAAAGCCCTTGACAAAAAATTGAAGGACTCATTGTCTTGATTTTATGCAGTGAATGAGAAATATCACAATTTCTTGACAGGGTGGCTGAGCATTGAGAGACACCCTGTCTCACTGAAAACAAGAAATGTTGCAAGTATCCATCACACCTAGGAAACCAAAATCAGAATATAGTGAAGAAAACATGTTCCTCTCTCTTTGGAAGAGGGACTTTTATTTTTAATTTACAGATTTTATTTACAGGAATTGCCATCTACAGTAACAATGGTCACATTGATCACCAAAGTCTGGTATCTTGAGATGTGAATACAAATGGCCATCTGAGAGACTTCCAAGTCACCCTGTCATCCACTGCCCTGGTCAGGTCTTGCAGACTCATATTTATTGCCAAAAAGGGTTCAGCACCTTGAATACCTCCACTAATGCTGCATCTACACAGCAAAATTAATGCCGTTTGACACTGTTACAACTGCCATGGTTCAATGCAATGCAATTTTGGGACTTGTAGTTTTCTGAGATATTTAGCCTTCTCTGTCAAAGAGCTCTGGCACCACAACAAACTACAAATCCAATGATTTCATAGGATGGAGCCATGACAGTTAAAGTGGTGTTGATCTGCATTATTACTGTAGTGAGGCAGCAGCCTAAAGAATGCAATCTAGAGTAGATTCATTACTCTCCAACAGGGAAGTCTTAAATTGGGCCTGGAGTACACCACCTCCCAAATAGTAATTATTTCATCTGCCTGTAATTTGTATTGCCTTGACATATAGTGAGAACATGACTGCATCAATGAGAAATCTAGAGGTCTATGAGAATAAAATTCTCCTAACTGGCAAAAGAATATGCATCAACGGCTTGTTTATTGCTTCCATGGACACAGCAGTACATTGCCGCTTGGCAAATAGTTGTGTTTATTCTCCCTCTGACTATACAAATCTGTGGTAGCAGCAGTCAGTCATTATGAGTCTGCAGCTGACAGGGAACTGAAAAAGTTGATCTTGGCTTGTGCAAGGTACTGCTGGAATCCTATCAGTAGAAATATTCTGTATGCTAGCACAGCCATAGGCTTGGGAAACAAATCATTCTGCTGAAGAGTAAAACTCTAACAATTTCTTTCTTTTTTTTTTTTTTTTAAAAAAGTTCTCTTATATGGACACCGTTGTTCATCTACCATGTAAGATATAATGAGACAATTAAACAACCCTTGCTCTATTTATTTGGTTCTTCTCCAGACGACATTCAGATCCATCCCATTTTAAAAACTGCATGCCTTTTCATCATAAAAAAAATTATTCCTGCTGGCCAAGATATTTCTCCCCCTTTCCTGCGATAATATTCTCCTGTATTCCTTAATGGGCCATTAAACTTTACAAATTGGTCACTTTCTCTCATGGAGGAAGCGGGAGAGCCCTCTGCTGATCTGTAATTGAGTTTCTCTATTCACTTTAATCCCACGACAAAGATAATGTATTCATTCAAATAAATTATTGTGTTGCCCAGAATACTATGCTAGCATAATACAAATACAAAACAAAGTAATGTTATAGGAAAGTAATATCAAATGTATTATGGAGTGGGTTTAGGTGCTACCTGTATGCATAGGTTCCTCTAAGATTTAACTGTATCTTATTTTATTTCTTCCACCTCTACCTCCACCACTATCACACACATGCATGGCATGAAATTCATGAGCATCCTAACTGTCTTTATCCAACCTTCCATGATACCCCATTCACTTTCTGGAACAGGTGGGATTTTTTAGTTCTTCCATTCTCCTTGCTAGTGTCCATTCTGGCTAGGGCTTCTAGGAGCTGAAATTCAAAACATATGGAAAGCTAAAGGTTCTTCACCCTTCTCTAGAATGTGAGCAACTCAAGAGCAAAAGAAAGGTATGCTAAGTAATTCCTCATACTGACTGCTTATATAGAGAGGCAGAAAGGAAGTGAGACTCTGTACCTTGAGGAGGCAATCCTAGATAGCAGCAGCCAACCACTGGCCAAAGAAAGAAGAGCATTCCCCAGATGAAAGAAGACAGGGGATTCCTGGGACCCTTCTACTGCTAGATGTGGGCAAGACCTCTTCTTCCAGCCCTTTTCTCGGTTGGTGTCAAGGCTTCAGGGCAACATGAAGCACTGAAAATGGACAACTATGGCAAAATGTACTTGCCGTCACCCAGCAAACTATCAGCCCTCCAAAAAGCCTGTTGCTGGGAGTAGCCACTGCATCTTGCAAACAACTGGGGAGAGATGGTTGCAATGTAGTTCTTTGCCACAGTGCTAAGTTGATGAGGCATTTGGGGATAGTGCAACATATTTATTGGGGATCTAGATAGTGGTGATCCTCCATAAGCTGTTGCAGGAGCTGGTGCCTAGTGAAAATTCTCTGGTGCACATGAAGCTCCCTTGAGAGAAAAGCATGGCTGTAATCACTTCTGAAACCAAGTATATGTATACCCTGCTGTACAGTAAATGGTTTTACAAGTGGCACCTGAGTTATTTCCTCCTGCTCTTCTGACCCAACTTCTCCAGCTGTATCAGGGTTTGTGCACATTTATGCACATGCATGAATGCATCTTTCTTTCCCAGGGACTGGATTTCATTGACTTACAACTCCTTCCAGTTTCTGTGCCCCTTCTTCAGCTATTGGAATAGAACCCACAATACAATGGAACCACATAATAACAATGCTAGAGGGACTCATCCAAATTCTAATCATGAACTAAACTTGACAATGCATTATCTCTTGTGGTATTTAACACACACACACACACACACACACATGCACGCACACACACACACACACTTTTGAAAAATGTGATCTACTTCATTTCTGCACATCTGACTTTCAGCAGTCTTTCATGACCTAGGAGTCAGGCTATGTTCTAAGCTACAGGTATATTTGCATTTACATTTACAATTGTTTTCCAAAAGCTAGGATTCAAGCCAGCTTACAACACAAATCAGTAAAAACCTGAGGCTCTCATCCCATCTTTACAAATATATTTCAAAATGTTCAAACTTAATCTCCCCCCCCCCCGCCCCACTTCTTTTCATGTGCAGTTTTACTTTTAAGAACAACTTGCAATGCTGAGCTTTGTGTGAATTCTACTAACAAAATGACAGAAAAGTAGAACCTCCTTGTTTTGTATGTGGCTCTGGAACAACCAAAGATCATTATAATTTGTGCCTGATGAAGTCTGGACATGATAATCACAACATGAACCATTTGTAGATCCTGGTTATCTATCATTTTCAAAATCAGGCATCTCATCATAAAATCAACCTTAATTTTAATTTGGCATAAAATCATACTGAATGATTACATTCAGCTGGAACATGTCCAGAGGAGGACAACGAAAATGGTAAAATGTCTGGAAACCATACCCTATGAGTGGCTTAAAAAACTGGATAAGTTTAGCCTGCAGAAGAGGAGGTTAAGATTAATGTTTAAATATTTGAAGGGCTGTCATATTGAGGATGGAGCAAGGTTGTTTTCTGCTGCTCCAGAGATTAAGAAACAGAGCAATGGATTCAAGCTACAGGAAAAGAGATTCCACCAAAGAATTAGGAAGAATTTCCTGATGGGAAGAGCTGTTCAACAGTGGAACATGCTGCCTCAGAGAATAGTGGAGTCTCCTTCTTTGGAGGTTTCTAAGGAGGCTGGATGGTCATCTGTTATAGTGGCTTTGTTTTTTCCTGCATGACAGGGGGTTGAAATGGACGGTCCTTGTGGTTTCTTCAAACTCTATGATTCTATGATTGATAACTGTCAAGGATCACATCTTAGTTAAATGACTTGTTTCACATTCCTAAATCCAAAGTCTTTGGAAGTGGGCTTTAGGATGGAGTCCTTAGTGAATCCCTTAAACTTAACATGCTAAAGAAAAGGAAAAGAAAATGAAGACAACAAAAATAAAGATGAAGACAAAGAGGAGGGGTGGAATGAGAAAGAAGAACTACATTTATTAGAAATAAAACTGTAGGTCAGGTTGGGAAACTCTGACCCTCCATATATTTTGTAGCACAACCTATAATCCTTTTTCACAGAATATGCTGAGTGAGGCTGATGGGAAGTGTAGGCCCAAATATCTGAAGGGTCAAAGTTCCTCCACTTTGGTGCAGATGCTTTGCAAAATTATGAACATGGTGGCTGCCTGAGGAAAATCAGTAAATAGAGGCATTTATGGCAAGCTAATGTGGAGGAACACATGCCTCTTACAAATTTGTTTAGTAACTTTCTTCCTTCCAGTATCAGAATTCCTATATGAGAATTTGCTGTATCTATTTCGTTGGTTGATATGACTAGCAGCATAAAATAGATAGTTCATCTTTCTCTAGGGCTCAATAAAATTGCTCAGTTTAGCTTTCCTTCTATGTTTGAGTTTTGCAATTTGCTAAATTATGATTTTTAAAAAATGAACTGAACTGAACTGAAATTCTCACCCATCCTCTAGTTATCACTATTGACTTTGAAGGTAGTTTCAGTCTGGCTTGGTCCCATTACTATTTGTTACCACTGCCACATAGTGGCTGGTGCTGGAAGTGCTCCTAATACTTTTAAAGAGACAACACAGGAAATAATTCAAAAGATGGATGAAGCAGTCCTTTCATTTCCTAGCTATGGAAGAGCTGCTATCTGATTCAGTCTCTAGCTAAGAAGTCCTAAAAACACTAACTGCTGAGAAACAACAACAACAAAAATAAGAACTTCAGAAATCCAGGGGTCCTTTTTCTCTGTGTGTCTATGTATCTAGGTAATTAACACATAATGTTTAGCAGTATCACCCAGGACTGTCCCTAGACCTCAGGGTCTGGGATGATCCTAAACCGGAAACCCTAAGCAATTTTTTTTCTGTTCTAGATCTTTCCCAAAACCTCTAAGAAGAAATATTTGAATTTTTTTGAAGAGATCTAGCAAATGAGGCTCCTCTTGCATAAACACATAACACTTGTGCAAACTTTGGATTTGTACCATCAGCTTTAAGACAGTGCCTTAAATGGATCGGGAATGTAAAGCCCTGGGGCTGCATGCAGCCTCCATGGCTCTTTTTGACACCCACAGCTATGTTAGAATCCCCACAGCTTCCAAATTGTAGGTTGCTTCTCCTGGAAGCTTCCAGCAATAGCAATTTACCCTATAGGTAGGCTGATGAGCCCTCTCTAGTGTTCAACATAAAAAAAATTACTTGTTTTCAAACCCAGTCATTTCTGCTCCCCATTTCTGGCCATTTTTCCAGCCCTGTGCAACTCCAGGAGAGTCCTTGGACAGAAAAGTGACCCTTAAACCTGCTGCACTTGCCCATTTCTACTTCACCAATTCAAAAAAGAAGTCTATTCGTGCAGTTCCCTGGAACTGAGACAGCTGGAAAATTGAACTGTCTCCTTGCCTGAGAACTGCAAATTCCTAAATTAGAGAAGGTAGGATGATTAACACTAATGCTACTAGTAATAATACTAATAGGTAAAGGTAAAGATATTCCCCTCTGATAAGGTTGTCAAGATGTGTCCAACTGTAGGGGGTGGGGCTCATCTCCATTACTAAGTCGAAGAGTCAGCATTGTCAGAGACAATGATCAGCATGACTGCACAGAATGCTTTTACCTTCACACCAAACTGGTACCTTCTATCTACTTGCATTTGCATGCTTTTGAACTGCTAGGTTGGCAGAAGCTGGGACTAGTGATGGGAGCACACCCCATCATGCAGGGCTTGAGCCTTGAACTGCCAACCTGCTGATCTTGCAGTCAACAGTCAGCATCTTAACCACTGAGCAACTACTACTACTAGTAGTAGCAATAATAACAATAACACACACATTAGCCCTTAGTAAAAGGCCCTAACACCCACTATAAGATATTCACATCTCCTCAGTTTATCCTAATTTGAATTTGTTTGACATGACACAAAATTAGCTACTCTTCAGCTTCTATTATAATTTTTTTTTAAAGACTGAGGGCTGTGTGACAACCATGGCAAAAAACAGGCATGGAATGTCCCAATGTACACCAACAGTCTGGAAAATCCTCTCCTGCAAATATGCATTACACTAGCAAAGATAATATATAAACTCAGTGTGTTGAATTTTGTATTCATTCCCACTCCTGCTTTTAGGAAGTGTGTGAAAACACAATGATGTTTGATCTTTACTGGTTGGTAATTTTAATGTTTTTATAGTTTAAATTGTTTTATTGTGGTGATTTTAATAGTTTCATTGTTAGTTTGTTTTCAAATATGTTGTTGGGCTTTTTGAATTATATTTTGTGTGTGTGTGTGTGTGTGTGTGTGTGTGTGCAAGGGCAAAATAGAAATGTGATGATTTAAAAAAACCAAATACAGTGAAATTTAGTGGAAGCGCAATTTCTAGATCTTGTCAATTTTGCTGGAACTGTTTATTCACCCATTTTTTTTCTTTCCATTCTGAGAATGCGATGCTCCTGAAGATGCAGAGTTCTGAATAATGATTAAGTGGGTTGCAAACAGTAGGGAAATGAAGATGATAAAGTGAAGATGATAAATAATAGCAATATGGGTTAAGATCCAAGTATATTTTTGTGACCTGAACCAATGGTTTCTGGCCTTTATTTTCAGACATTCTGTGAGCTCTCTATAGCAACTGGAGATCAAGAGGACAAAAGCTGTTTCTTCTGCAGCTTCCCAAGAGCTGATTCTGCTTCTGCTGGAGTTTCAAAAAGTAATGGCAGTTTCTCCTTCCCGAAGACGTTCACCCACAAAAAAGGGATGTTGCAGGGGGGATCTCTCCAAGCATGTTGGTGGCCGGAAGATGAAGCTGCACCCCAGCACTTTCCATCTCCACTGCACAGCCAGGAAAAGTGAGCAGTGATCACACTCCTAGACCTTGTGGAGGTTGGGGATGAAAGGGATGGATTCTCCTTCTATCTTAGCTGTAGGCATTAGGAAACAGTTCTACTCCCCCATCCAATGACTGGCTGTAGAGGTGAGCTGCCATCTAGTAGCTTAAGAGAAATAATGCTTTGGAATTTATTATGTGTCAAAAACGTTTGAGGTGTGTATCTGTGTGAAGAAAATGGCATTTTCTGTGCAGAAGGAAACATTTCTGTGCAGAAAATGCTATTTTCTGCTCAAAAGCTTGCATTTAATGCACAGAATAAATCCCAAACAATAATCTTCAAAAACTCTAGTTTGTGATGACTTTCTGAACTAAACAAAAACATGGTAAAATAGTTCATTCTTGCCTTGTTGCTGTGTGCCTTCAAGTCATTCCTGACTTATGACAACACCAAGGCAAGCAAAACATGGAGTTTTCTTGGCATGTTTCTTCAGAGGGGGCTTACCATTGCCTTCCCCTGAGGCTGAGAGTGTGTGACTTGCCCAGTGTCATCCAGTGGGTTTGCATGGCCGAGCAAAACAAAATGTATAACATTTGACACCCCTAGCAAAGAGGGAAAGGACATTTCCTTGCAAACCACAATGCCTGGAAAAGTACTTATACGGTTTTAACCCTTTTTCAGGTGAGTGCAAGCCAACAAGAAAATTCTGTTCTAACCCATGGTACCAAAAATGTGATCTAGGGGGTTGACACTACTGTAGCTTTTAAAAATACACTGGGTTTTGTAGAATGGAGAGGAGGTAACTGATTCTGGAGAAAGCAGGCTGACCCAGAAGAAATACACTACTGAATTCTGGGTATAAAATGCATCAAAAGAGACAATCTTTTAATAGTGCTAAACACAAGACAAAATTAATTGACATCCTTTTGTAAAAATAGTGTAAAAGAAAAGTGTGTGTAGCAAATGTAAAGCTTAGAAAGACACTATTTTAAAAAAACATGAAGGGGCAAGGATCCAGAAATGATTCCAAATTAAGCCATATTTCAAGATTTTACAGTAATCTCAAAATTTAATTAACCTTTCAGCATTAAGTATGCTATTTATGCCTAAGTGTTATGCAAAGATATCAAAATATTTAAACAAACAAAGCTCTTACCTGGAAATTATCATCTGTTTAGAATATTTCAAAAATCTAAGCTGTGAACTGTGGGGTTTGGCATCAGTTTATGAATACTAACCAAATCACCTAGCTGAATAATTATGCAGCCCCCAACATGAAAACAAACTAAATGAATACTCACAAACGTTTGCCACATAAAGGTAACTGATGCAAAGAGAAAAGTGAGAGGTTAGCTTTTTGACAAATTCAACTCCATTTGTGACATCTTCCCTTCAGCCCCTGATTTTTATTTACTGCATTTATTTTTAATTTTGCAAGCCAATTTTTAGCCTAAATGAATCTCAAGGCAGCATTCAAAAACCATCAATTTTTGAGCTACAGTTGCTATTTACTAGTATGAGGACTTATCTGAAAGCACAGACTTTAAAAGACTCACAGATATTATGGACTTTGGATTGCTCTAAGGGCCAAAGCAGACTGGCAGTAAGCACCAGCTTGGTGGGGGGTATGGGGTTTAGATGACGCATACCCTGATGCCACCCCCAAGCTGGTGTCATGCCATCCACCCAACCAGACAGTGGCCAGTGTTGCAGTGCTCCAGTGGAGTAGTGTTCAGATGCCACACGCCACAGAAGCAGAGAAGAGCTACTGCTGCGGTGGAAAGGGTGGCTTTTTCCACCCTCAAAAGGAGTGGCATTTTGCCGCTTCTTTTTGCACCAGAAAAATACCAGATAGGGGTCACAGTATGCGGTTGCTGCAGCCCCAATCTGGTGCTCAATGGGGTGGCGTCAAGCTTCCCCTTTAGGGCCGCCTGTACTGGCCCTATGTTATCTTTTGGAGTATCTCTAATATAATGACTCCAGTTCAGGCATCGGGAATGTTTGACTTTCAATGCAACATGTTTGACTACATTTCCCATAATCCTTGATATGCCAGCTGGGATAATGAGATTCAAAATCCAGCAATATCTAGAGGACCACACATTCTCTCTCCCTGTAGATTTTCTTTTCAGATATGTCCCTGAGTTTGCTGAATGGTTATCTTTTGTCACCTCTGTGACTGGATCAGGAAGGTGGGAAACTTAATTTCTTTCTTCCACTCTCTAGCAAGGAATGTGCTAATGGAATTTGAATGGAGAACTATAGCTTTAGTTTGAGGGAGTTGCAGCTAGAAACGATTTAGATGAGATCATGGTGGAAACAAAGAAAGACAGACTGAGCATCTTTAAGGTGCAAGGTCCATTAAAAAAATTAATGTAGAGAGGGTCATGCTCAACAAGCTAAGCTTTCAATGTATGTGTGTATGCCTTCAATTTGCCTGCCATCTTACGGTGCCCCTATGAATTTCATATGGTTCTCCCAGGGAAGGGATACTAGTTCCTTCCTCTGAAATATACCCTATGGCACCTGCAGTAGCTCAAATGAAACTAAAACCCTGGATAAATTTGCACACCTTGTGTTCTCACCACTTGGAGAATTAGGGTCCGAACAGACAGGCTAAAATAAAGTTGCTTTGGGTCACTTTGGAGGTATGCTGTTTAAATTAAGCATGCGTCCTCAGAGGCCAGAAGCCATGCCAAAGCCACGCTCCAGTCCTAAGGAGAGGAGCACAGATTTGGTGCAGCTTCTGGCCTCTTAAGATGTTTATATCATTTAAACAGCATACCTCCATAATGACCTGAAGCAACTTTATTTTGGCCTGTCTTTTCGGGCCATTAGTGTGTGAATTGCAAAGTTGTGCACACAGAAAGAGATCACTACAAATGATTCATGAATCAGACTACATCCGGATGGTGTCACTCTCTCTTGTTTTCATTTATAATTCTATCCAATTACTTCAAGAAAATATCTGCATTGAAATATAAATTCAAATATAGATTTTTTATTTCCCCTGAAGACACAAATGTTAATATAATTTTTGAGCTGATAACTTCGCTGCAAGAATTTTAAAATCTGATGGAATGCCTGCATTTTAAACAACAGAGCAATCCTGGAAGGGTAGATCTGTTTACATCTGAATTCACAGGTATTAATTCTTCAAGCATTGCAAATAATCACACAGATATTATTGTTACCTTCTCCCTGCCTCTTTACTACCTGCTCTTAGTTTTCAGTGAAAATCCCAAAACCTCCAGAGAGAAAGAACCTGTTTCTTTAAGAATGGAAGAAATAATCAGTTTTGTCCCCACTGTGGGGATGTCTTAGAAACCTGGGAATGGGGTAGAATATAATTGTCACACCATCACTTTCTGAAACATGCTCTCAGTAAAGAAATTGAACCACTGTCCAGGCAAGCCCCATCGCTAACAGGTACTAATTTAGAAGAGCACCATGTTCAGTACAGTAGTTCTGAAAACTAGTGAGAGGTCTAGAACAGTCAACAAAAACAAACACCTTTTCTGGCCAGATCTTAGCAGAAAACATTCATCAAGGTACCTAACCAAGATACTCTCAGACTCAAACTCTTCACTGGAAACTAGAAGGTAGGTACTTTAAAGCACATTTGCTCTATGCAGTTATCTTACCCTGCATATCTCAAACGTCAAATGCATCTAATTTATTTATTAACATTTAAAATGTACTTGGTTCATGTTCAAAACTAAGCCTTACTTAGTTTTGATCTGCCAAGGAGTCCTTTCCAGATTGCAAGGAGGATAAGAAATGAAAAGGACTCATTTGAATAAGGTTAATGTGGTTTTCCTACAAAATTTGGATTTCTCTTTTATGTCTCTAATTTAGTGAGATTTTCTTTGATAACAAAGTACTTTCTTATGGGATACTTGATGTCTCAGTGATCTCATCCAAAGCAATAACCACTTTTCAAAAGAGCAAGGTTGCCCTTTCTCTTGATAGCACTCGAAGTGTGAGATGCATTGACAAGTGCATAAAATATTGGACCAAAAAATTCTTACCTTGAATTTTTAATATAATTATGACTTACCATGTTAATTGGATCAACTGGACCAATGCTGTTGACATAGACATCGGTTTCAATTACTGTAGTTCTCACTAAACAAAACAGTAACCATAATTACATGTAAAATTCAGTATATTTCTATAGCATCTCACAACATAATTTTGTGAATCAATGAAAAACTAATGACATGGTTGAATTATCCTTTTCTATGAACACAGAGCTGAGCATGAGTATTTTCTACATGCACTGGGATCATCATGGGCACTCTACAGACCCTGGTACTAGCCTTCAGACTGGGATACTCCAATGTGATTGGTGCACTGCAGCACTCCTGGTCATTTTCAACCATGGGAAGTCCTATTTGCATCATATGTGCACTAATCCCCAAATCTACAATATAGAAGGTGTTTACTATAAGGACCATATGGAACACATAGTGCAGAAAGTCCATCAGATAGGAGGTGATGAGAAAGGCCTCTCCTGTCAGATCTGACAGATGTTTTAGACTGCAGACCACATCACCCTCAGACACTTCAGTGGCTGGGGATGATGGGATTTGAAGTCCAAGGCATACAGTATATTGCATGCAGTCTCTACCCCTAAGCAGACACTCTGAACAACTGAGTTATGATTGGGCCGCTTCCTGCATACAGTAACATGGAACACAACTGAAGTTTCTGAAGCTAGCATATAGAGAAAAGGCTGTCAAGTGCCAGTATATAAGGTAAGATATGGGGAGTTTATCAGACAAGGGGAATTGGAAGTATAATCCAATGGCAATTTGAACGCAATCATGGGGTGTAACGTTATTGTGTGATAACCCACTACACGCAAATTCGGGCAATGGGAAGTCAGTCCGAACGCAATCATGTGGTTTCACGTTATTGCGTGATAGACTGCCACACGCAAATTTGGGCAATGGCATGCTATTTTCAGGCAATGGGAAGCCAGTTCGAACGCAATGCACATTCACGTAATTGCACGAAACTAGCGACTTTAAGTGAATGCATTCTGGCCCCACTTTCTTTGCATTCGAATTTAAGAGAAATTCCTCCCGTCTGATAAACTCCAAAGTGTGAAATGGTATGCTAAGGAAGCAAGTTTGTTTAAACTAAGCTGTTATAGGAACAGTATCTCTGCAGAAGGCTAGGACAGGAAAAGGAGGCTCCCTACAGACCATTGAGGATCACTTGTGATCACTGGAATGCACAGTTCTTCTCTTAAACTAGGAGAGGGTGGCTCATGCTATACATCTCTAATCTAGGAAGAATAAATGTTCACAGTAGAAATGTTCTGCCTGAGACTGTGCACATCATCTAAAACAGACACAGCTCTTTTAGTTAATTCATATAAATTAAAACACCAATTGAAAGGTTTTTTTTTAAAGTTATTTAAAAACCCAATAACTTTAAAACTCAGAGAGGTATGGGAAACAGATGGCAAAAAGCCACAGTGTACATTGTGATTAATGCACAGAAGTAACAAATGAGGAAGCAAAATCAAAGTGCGCCACTAATTATGCAGCCTGTGAATTAATGTACTGAAACACAAAACCAAAGCTTTTCTTTCAGTTCCATTGAAACTCTGTTGGAGAAAGCCATTAGCTTTTTCAGCCCTTGTAATCATACTCAGACCAAAGCACACGTCAGATTTATTAATATCTCTTCAGCTAGAGTTTTGATCAATACACTACACTGGGCACAAAATCAATTACTTCTATAAAAGAAAAGTGACACAAAACCTAAATATTTTGTTGAAAGATAATCCTGAAGAAGAAAAAAGCCACCCTTTGACTATGTCTTCATTCTACCATTACAGCCCCCTTTAATTTGGACCATCCCACATCTTTTCCACTGAGCAATTACCTCCCTCCCTCCCTCCTAAATCTTACTTTCTATTCAGGATGTGTGGTTTAAACTGCCATAGAAGGTCAGTAATGGCAACTTTCATGATACCTATCACACAATGCCATCTCTCTCTCATACCAGCCTTTTCTTCCAATCATGGTCAATATACACCTTGCCACTGATGGGGAAAACCCATCAATAATTTCCCAATCACAGTAGTCCACAAACACACACACACACACACACAAATGAAAGGCATGCTGGATATAATATTGGGCAGAGAGGCAGGGTTAAGGACAAGGGTGGAATTACCCAATTGTGCTAATGAAGGGATATGTGGCAGGGACTGCTCCCAATCCAGTATGTACACATTTCCCTCATTAACACAATCGTGATGAGAATAAGGGTGATATGGTAAAGTCCTCAGAGTTACATGGGGCAATGTGCAAGTTTTCAAAGTGCAACAAACATCATCTGAGTGTAAACCAGATTCTAACAAAGTGGAGTAAAAATAACAACAGTAAAAGACCTCACAACTGTCTCCTTTAGGCAAGATGGAACTGTACCTTCACCCACTCAGCCAGTCCCTCTCTGGCCTGTTTCATCAGCCAAGAAGGACAAGGGTCTAAGAAATGTGTGGTGGCTTTCACCTCTCCATGTCATCAGGCTGCACAAGTTGAAAAGTATTCAGTAACACTGGACAAACAGGTGCTAAGGTTACTGTCATGCCCAGCCTGGAAGATGGTTTGGAGGACTCAGAGGATGAGCTAGAGCCTCTGGGATCTGAACCTATAATGGAGGAGCCAGAGCCCCAGGGGCTTGAACCTGTAATGGAGGAGCCAGAGGCTGGCCCTAGTTCTGCTGAAGCAGAGTCTATGGCCCCTCCAGAGGTTCAGCAGTCAAGTTTGCCTGGTGCCGAGGCTGTGGACATGGAGGAGGATCTGGGCAGTGTGCCTACCTTCAATGAGCGTCGAGCAGAAAGAGAGGGCCTTCGAAGGTCTCGGAGGCTTTATCAGAAGCGTCTTCGTAATCAGGCACAGCTGAAGGCCAGCTCCTTGCCTTCTTAAGCACCTGGAGCATGTGTGGTTCTTTGCCAGTGGATATCTGACTCTTTTAGGGGAAAGACTCTGTCTCTGGCTCCTTGGCTTCTTGTCTTGAATACCTGGAAGCCTTGACCTTGGACTGCTTCATCGACCTGCCTATCTGTTACCCTGAACCTCGGACCGTCTGACAATTCTCTTGGTAATCCCTTTTGGTAAAGCTACTGCAACTCTCTAGGACTGTGTAGCTTACACTGACTTTGCTGTGCTGGGAGGGGGTTGTTTGAGAACTAGCTGCCTTATCAGCCCTTTGGCTGCTTTCCTGGACAGTTACATCCATTGGCACTGTATCAACTACAGCATGAAACTTGCAGCGGATCTGTGACTTTATCTGCAAAGTGCCATACAAATTCTTCCCAGTGGGCCACCAAGTGGTCTGCATTTTCTACTTGAGGGTGGGTATGTAAAAGACTCCTGACCACTCAGAACAGCTTTGCTGGATGGCTCCGTGAAGATGTAATGCTGGCATCTTTAACAGCCATAGCTGAATCCTATGGAATACTGAGCTTTGTAGTTTAATAAGTCACTAGAACTTTCTGACTGAGAATTTTTAAACAGTGCAGATCCTAAGATTCTATAGGACTCAGCCATGGCTGTTAAAGTGGAATCATAGTGCTATAGATGAATAGTGTGAAAAGGCCCCAAAGATTTGGGGGAAAAATAAACAAACCAAAGTGCAAAAGTTATTGTACTAGTTAACTATTTTCTTTACAGAGGGGCTTAGTTCTTTAAAAGTCTGGCTTTAAATCATGGTGAGTTCAACCACGGTGATGGTGTGGAATTTAGGGCTACCACCTCTTTTCCTGACAGGCTTCTCATCTTTAACAACTACATGACAGACAGGTACAACATTATTTTTCATTATATTGGCAATGCATTTGGTCAGTGCAGGTGTCTGGGAATTTCATTCAGCTCTTCAGTGATTATTTATCAAAGCCCACATATTACTCCAAAATTTAAATGGAAAGAACTTGATGTTTTAAAAATAGGAATATGGAAGAAAATGAATCTGACTTATTGGTCCACCCCTAATCCTAGCTTTCTCTTTGGTCCTGACTGTGGGGTTCTCCCACCAGCTCCTGATTTATCCCACAGACTGCTATGCCTATGGACCAGCCCTGACAGTAATTCCAACAAAGACTCACACTGCATGAAGTGTGTATAATAAGTCAGTAGCAGCCAAGATTGCTTGACTGAAAATGAAACGGGATGTAACATGTTTAATAGTCCTGATGTGAAATCTATACTTAGGACAAAAGGCTACTGTCACAATAGAACATGGAGAAATAGAATGGTTCCCCAGGGGCAAAGGAATCAAGTAAGGCTCCTTTCACTTTATCTGTTCAACTTGTATAAAGAACATATTTTATGAAAAGCAGGATTGGACACAGAAGGAGGAGGAGTGAAAGTAGGAGGAATGAATATCAACAATCTAAGGTATGCAGATGACACCATACTAGCAGAAAATATGACAAATCTAGAGTAACTACTATGGAAGATCAAGGAAGAAAGTGCAAAGGTAGGCTTATTGTTGAACATAAAAATCCACAAAAATAATGGCCACAGAGAATTTACACAAATTCAACTCAGACAATGAGTAAAAGAGTTCGTATGCCTGTGATCAAACACCGATCAGAGTGGGGACTGCAGTAACAAAATCAAAAGAATAAAAAAGTGGAGGGCAGCTATGAAAGAACTAGAAAAGATCCTACAAAGTAAAGATATATAACTGAGCAATTAATTTGGGATGTGATGCTGGAGAAGAATGCTGAGGATACCATGGACAGCCAAAAGGTCAAACAAATAGGTCACAGAACAGATTGAATCATAAATTTCTCTGGAAGCCAAGATGACTAAAGTGTCATACTTCAGCCACATCATGAGACAGCACGACTCACTGGAAAAAATAATAATGCTAGGAAAGGTGGAGGGAAGCAGTAAGGGAGGAAGGCCACATGCTAGATGGATGGACTATATAAAGGAGGTCATGGGATATGAATTTTCAGGAACTGATCAGAGCAGTGGAGGACAGGGAGTCTTGGAGATGTTTCATCTACAGGGTGGCCACAACTCGAGGGTAGAAAACAAACAAAAATACTATATGGCTGGCATCTCACACAAGGGAAAAAAGATGGACTGCTGCTGGGTTTTAATATAGAAGCTTTTCCTGCAGATATTAGTAGACAACATTTTTCACAGCATGATCAGCCTTCTCATCCATCAATATCAGCATACTGTTGTTCAGGCAAGGCAGATAGGTTCCATGCCAGTGGGGTCTGGAATCCACTCCAGGTTTTAATCTAAACTTTAGAGAAACTACCCAAGATTTTGAACCCTAGCCTTCAAATAAGCTCAGCCCCTTGCAGTGCTGCTTCAAGGTTTATTTTTTAATGCAACAGAATGGATTCCCCACTCCACTGAAATCAGAGCCTACCTACCCTTCCCTTGGTATAGATTTTGAAGCAGTGGGCACTTATTGGCAATGCTGTACTCATATCTGGAATGCCCCCATTGCCACACACTTTAGGAATACTTGGATTTGATTACCAAGAACATTTTTTTTCTTCCAGAAAGTACTCTTCTCTTTCTCTCTCTCTTTCTCTCTGTGTGTATACAGTGGTACCCCGGGTTACGAATTTAATTCGTTCCGCCGCCGCGTTCGTAACCCGAAAATCTTCGTAAGCCGAAAAAGCCATAGGCGCTAATAGCGAAAGCCGCGATTTCGTGCGAAAAAGCGCCGAAAAGCACCAAAATTTTTTCGTAACCCGAAATAACCTTCGTAACCCGGAACAGTTTTTTTCAATGGATTTTTTTCGTAACCCGGAAATTTCGTAAGGCGGCGCATTCGTATCCCGGGCTACCACTGTATATATAATATCAGTCCACATGTTAACACAAATTCTTTTCAACATATTTTGTGCATTCTCAAAATCTTTCCAAACTGTAGCCCGATTTGGATGTTGTGTATTTTTAGAAATCTGACCCTGCTTGTTGAACCAAACTGAGTGATGGAGATGGTGGCTTATGTGTGCATAAAAGGAAGGGCTTAATCCCATAAATATTAATCAAGTGTCATTTCAGGCAAGAGACTAATGCTCAGTACGATTTGGCTTTAACATGGATATGAAGATATACCCTTACCAACTCCACTGGAGGCTATGCCTCTGACATCTCTGGATCTCCCACATTTGTGACTGAAGTGTGACCAGCTTCATTCCTCTCTCCCATTGACTATACAGAGAAGACAGATGCAGGGACAGTGAAGTGCACTCACTAGCAGCAGTTCAAGAGCCATCTGAGTCCTGACCAACTATGTGTGCCCCTATTTTCCTTCTCTGTGCATAGTGAGTTGACTTACAAAAGCTGTGTGAACCAGATTGGAGCCATTGGTGGGCCAGATGATTCAACAAGGAAAACTGTCAGACAGATGTCTATTCTTTGACAGCCCTTCACATCAAGAATGCTCCTCAGTAAAGTAGAACACTCCTGCCTTTCTAAGAGTCCTGACTGCTCAGAGAAAGCAGTGCATGTGTTCAGTTATATACCTGAGCTTTTCTCAGACCTTATGATGTCCTTGTGAATGATGCATAAGATATGTAATTGCATATCTTCTTTCCACATATTCACAAACCACAAGGACATATTTTGTCTTTAACTTTTATAGATAAAACTACTTCACAGAGAAAGTGGAGAATATAATAGCAAATGGAGAGCATATTTTGCCTGGCTCTTTTTATTAATGCAGCTATCTTGATTTTCCACTGGAAAGATATATCAAATCATGAAGAGAAATAAGGAAGAGTAGATTTTGCTAGGTACAGATGATGCCAAGTTATCAGCTTAGAGTTAGACCATTTGCCCACTTAATCTACTTCGGCTAGAAACTGGTCTCCAAGTTCTCAGCAAAAGCCTTTAAAGTCACTTTCTTCCTGAGACTTTCAACTGGAAATGGCGATGAATTAACTTGGGTGCCTCAATATATAAAGCAGATATTCTATCACTGAACTAAGGTCCCTCATAGACAACATAGGCATTATCTTCAAGTGCAACCTTTTGCTAACAATCCCCAGAATGGCTGCATGAGAAAAGAGTAGGGATGTGTACATCTATCAGCCTTGATCCATGAACAGTCTTCATTTCCAGCATCCAAATCCATTCTATAGCTCCATTCTTTTTTTGGGAACTCAAGGTGATTTACAATACAAAATACAAAAAGAATAACACAGCTAAAAATGTAGAAGTGAGCATTAAAATGGAATTAAACTATCTCTAATATTAAAATGATTTAAACTTACAAATGAAAAGATAAAAGGCAATCAAAAGAGATTTTTAAAAGCAGTGAAAGCAGTTAAGTTTAGAAGAGTATAGCACCAGCCACTTATTCTTTAAAATCTGTTTTAAGAAACTGCCAGAATAAAAAGAACAATGAAAGAATAAAAAAATATTTGTGTGGGTGACAGAAAAACAAGGATAGCACCATTTTGGTCTGCTCTAGTAGGGAGTACTGAAGTCTAGGGGCAGCCACTGAGAGGTCCTTATCTTGTATCCCCAGCAGCTGTACTTGTAATGGTGCTGGGACGTTGCTACAGGATCTCTGGGCACAAGCAGGTTCATGTTCATTGGTGTGCATGTATTTGAAAATACATGCTTTTTAAAAATAGTATGTGCATGTATTCCTCCCATTGACTCAGCTGAGTTTGTGGTATCTTTTTGCATGCATATTTGGAATGTGTTCATATTTCAATTTGGTATATTTCTCAGATTTGTGATGTGCAGACACTGGAAGATAAAAAGTATCAAGTCGGCACCTAGTTCAGGCAGTTTGGAATAGGGTAGGATAGAGATGTAAATTCTTTGACTATTTTGCCCTTGCCTGTGAGGTTGAATAATTGAAGTAGCTTTCTCCCCATTGCAGGAGAAAGCAAATACTCTGCTGAAGTATTCTACTACAAGAATACACAAAAATGCAGAAAAATTATTCTGAGAAGCAAAACAAGTACTTCGTATCTGTTTGTTCAAAAACTGTTGTTTTTTTTCCTGTCCAGAAGACAGGTTTTCTGAACATAAATGTTTCTGTGCAGGAAACACATTTCTGCATGGAAAAGGGGGATAGGTTTGCTAAAAACAATCCTCTGCAGAATAATTCCTGTGCAATACTTAAGAATGGCAAAGACCAGGAGAAAAATAATGCAGAATTCTCACTGGTCTATTATTCTTCCTGGCAAACCCATTTTCCCCCATCCTAATGATAATAATAGTTTTTATTTGTATATTTCCCGCCTCTCCCTGCAGATCGAGGCAGGAGTACAACAGTACATTTAAAATTACAATTCAGTTAAAATACATTCAAATGACATAAAATCCAAAAAACACAGCAATAAGGGTTTGTTATTGTTGTTGTTACTGTTGTGCACCTCCAAGTCATTTCCAGCTTATACCAACCCCAAGACAACCCTATCATGGGTTTTTCTTGGCAAGATTTGTTCCCCTGAGGCTGTGAGCATGATTGTTATCCAATGTTATTTTAATTTGTTGTCTGTCATATTTTCTTGTTTGAATGTTAAGATGTATCAATATGCATTATGTTTAATTATTTTTGTAGAATGTATGCCATAGACAGGTTTATTTTATCAATTTTAATTGATTGTATGTACAGAGATGTGTGAATTTACAGTGCTTTTAAAATAAAGCCTAATAATAATAATAATAATAATAATAATAATAATAATAATAATAATAATGTGATCTGCCCAAGGTAAGCTGGTGGGTTTCATGGCTGAGCTGGAAATCAAACACTGTTCTCCAGAGTAGTAGACCAGCACCCAAATTACTATGCCATGCTGGCTCTCTCTCTCTATCCTAGGGTACAGTCACAATGAAACATGGGTAGGAATTGGGAGGCCTTCCAGAAGTAATTGAATTGCAGCTCCCAGCTCAATAGCCCCTTAGTATTGGCCATACTGCCTTAGACATCTTGAGATTGAGTCTGAACTTCTGTAGAGCCAAAGACTCGCCACTCCTGGGATGAAGATGTGTACAAAGATTGGGGGGGGGAATCATACTGAATTGATGCAGTTAAAGCAGATAGACTGGGTAAGATTACAAAAAGATTAATAACTACCTGCAAGTGCTTTTCATTTTTCACAAAAAAAAAAAATATCTGCCTTACACTGACAAAGAACAAATACCATTCTATTTCTATGCAGAGCTGATGTACGTTTGGAGCAAAATGTACTGCTTAATAATAGAATTTGCCCCTTAAACCTTTCAAATCATGTTAACCTTGAGAGTCAGGAACTGATAGAGAAATAAAACAAAGACTGATGGTAAGAACACCCTACTTGTAACCAGTAAAATTTATTCAAAGCAGCAAGTGTCAGAAGTGGGGAAAATACATTGCCTGACTTGCAGGTAAGGTCTCCCTCTCTTCATCTTGAAAACTATAGTCATCAGAGAGAATCCAAGGCTATCTTCACATGCTGAACAATGGACACAATGGTCTATAGCAAGGATTCTACCAGAATTTTTCATCCTTGAAAAATAATTTCTCTCAATGACAAATGATAACATTTGGGAATTCCATCCCATCATTCACCATTTATTAATGCAATGGACTGAACTTTAAGCAATGATGAGTCCTACAGTAGAGAAGGAAGGTAAGTTAAATCAATTGCACAAACAACTTGGATAGACCAGCTGCAACATTAGGAGATACAATTTCAGCAGACTTTAGTGCTACATAGGACAAAATCCAACACTGGTTAGCTCACCTGCTGGACAATGCTCACCTAAGCCCAGCCTCTGGGGTATCTATGGAATTGTGGGGATGGAGTCCACTGTGGTGTGCACCATCAGAGGGTATGTTCAGACAGGACAGGCCCCAAAGTGGCCATGTGTCTTGTGAGGACTGCTGTAGCAATGTCTCTGGCTTTACTTCGCGAACGAAGATTCAGGAAGAACTCATCCCGCGCTTTCTACAAGCACGTTGATGACTAAAAAGGCCAATCCGAGATAACAAGTCCGGTTGCAGAAAGCACAGCAGAAAGTTTCCATAGGTGATGTTTCCGGGTTGTGGTTCTTTCTGCATTGTCGTTTCTCTTCGAGACTTGTTCGGCATGAGCTTTCAAAGACGGCTGCAGCATTGTAGATAGTGCGTCTCCATGCCTCCCGATGCGAGGTCAAGGAGGACCATTGTTGGTGATCAATTTGGCCGAGCCCGAGATGTTGTTTCAGGGAGTCCTTGTATCTCTTTTTTGGGGCGCCCTTCTTACGCTGACCTGTGGCGAGTTCACCGTAGAATACTATTTTTGGGTGATGGTCTTTCATTCTATTAGCAATAGATCCTCGCCAAATCCATCAAAACCTCACAAATGATACATTGTTCCAGATGATGCAAGGTTCATAGAATCTATGAAGAGTTCCTGGATTGGAAGAGACCACAAAGGCCATCCAGTCCAACCCCCTGCCATCCAGGAACTCTCAATTAAAGCATCCCCGACAGATGGCCATGCAGCCTCTGTTTAAAGATCTCTAAGGAAGGAGATTCCACTACACTCCGAGGAAGGAGTGTGTTCCACTGTCGAACAGCCCTACTGTCAGGAAGTTCCTCCTAATGTTGAGGTAGAATCTCTTTTCCTGGAGCTTGCACTTATTTTTCTGGGTCCTGTTCTCTGGACCTTTTGTCTCAATGGTATTAAAACCCTACAAAATTCATAGAGTTGATGGGAATGAGTAATTTTCTTACAGATACAACAAACATTTAGGGTTGGATTTGAAAGTTAGTAGGATTTACCAATAGTAGAAATTTAAGATAAAGGATTGACAAAAGAGGAAGTTATATATCATATCATATATAACTATTAGTTTAAAAGTTGAAAGTCATCATTACCATTTCCCACCTTTTTATTTTTGTAGTTGTAGTAATTGCCATTATATCATTATTTATTTATATAGTGCCATCAATGTACTCCAATGTGCACAGAGTTTTACAAGTAAAACAGCAGCAAACAACAGCAAACAACAGCCAGCATTGTCACGAAGGCATACAAGCCAGTACACACAAACACATAGAAAAGGAGTAATGAAAATATAAAACTATATCCTGGGCATCCATTTTTACCCATTCCCATCAGGTACCAGGACTCTCTGGGTCAGGTTTCACATGTGTGTTGCAACTGTGCAATAATGGTCCCCATGAACATATGGACTGCCACCTCTTTAGATTATTTTAAGTCTGAAATGAAGACAACTCAGTTCAGAGAAGCCTATCAACTCTTGTCTTAACATAATGATTTTCTGATTTTATCATCACTTATTTGTGTTAATTTGCACTATTTTAGCCTACTGTGTAAATTTAGTTTAATCTTCAATTATTAATTTTATATCTTCTCATTGTTGGTTAGACTGTACACCATAGGCAGGCTTTTTTTTTTTTACTGTTTTGGTTTGTAAAATGCTGTACAAAGCCTTTAGCACTCTATAAAATGAACACAGAGCCAGAGGAGTGTCATGATGTTGCAGGCTGTCAGGGCACTTTTGGGGGCAGAGTCAGGCATGCGTCGTGAGGACGCTATGCCCAACGCCGCCCCCACTCTGGCCTTAATGGTCAGTGTGTACAGGGCTTCAGATGGCTTTAAATAGGAACTTGACAAATTCATGGAAAATAATGGGTACTAGTTATGAGGATTACAGTATATCAAAATACTAAATGTTGTGAAACAATAGTGTGAGAAAGCTATTGACCTCGTGCTCTTAATATTGCCTTTCCCTAGGCTGCTTCTTGGCCAATGTGGGAAACAAGAAGTTGGAGTAGCGAGGCTCTTGGTCTGATCCATCATTGTTCTTGCTCTCTCTCTCTCTCCAACAGAATATTTTTTATGTAGGGACAATAGATTGGAAATGTGGCTACTCTCAAGTAAGCAATTAGAAAATCACATTTCTTAGCTTGTTTTAGAAAAGCCCTGAATAGCCAAGTGATTTGTCCATTTTAAAAATCTAGAGAGTATGTATAGTGAAATCAGGAGTAAAATAAAGTAGCCAAGTGCACTCCCAGACAGATGCTCCTAGCACCAGCAATCAAAAGGCATTGTGCAGCTTTCCCTCCTTAATGGTTTTTTTGTAATTCAAAAAAATACAGGAAAAGTGGTGGGGAAACATGGGTTGGTTACAAATGGAAGGCAGCATCATCTGGACCCCCTGTAAAATTGAATATTTCATGGCAGGGCAAGCCAAAAGCATTGTCTAGAAGCACTCCAAGAATCAGTCCTCAGTTTAAATCATCATATGGAACATGCTATATGAAAGAAGTGACTAGTCATTGTATGTAAGTATCAGAACAGCATTTTAGGGTTCTGCTTATGGCATACTCCATTAAAGAGGCTCTTTCCTGTGTGAGAAACCAAAACTGAAATCCTTCTTGAAGCATTCCCAACATAACATGAAAAACAACAAATCTGTCCCCAGAATGTATTTTGGGAATCTGAAAGTGCATTTTTAAAATCTCAGCTGTGTTAAAAACTATGCCTGAAATCCCAAAAACTATGTTTGAAAAATTGAATAAACTTTTGAAATTTATTCAAAAAATAAATTATTTATTGAAATATGAATGCCACTTACCTCCAATGTCTGGCCGAAGTTTATTGTCATAGCCTTGGAGTAAAGAGTTCAGTATATGGGTGACTTCTCCTTCATGGATCTTTGGGGCAAGCACCCACGTTTTGTTCACTGTTAGGTCTTCATCATCCTCATCATCTGCTTTATCAGTGCTAATGACAGTTGAATGAAATGTTGGAGAGGAGAAAGAATGAAACCAAGGTATGTGCAGAAATGAAAGAGCAGCAGCATTGTACAAAATAAAAATGCAGCTCGAAATAACAGCAGGAATAAGAATCAAAGGTAAAGGCAAAAGCTGACTTCAAAATGTTGGTTAGCTATTTATTTTTTACAACAGTAATCTTAACCATCCTACACCATTATGAGAAGCATTTTACAAATCTGATTTTACAGTCTAAGTAACTCCAATTAATTCTCATTCTTATACATTATATATAAAATGTTACAAAGGACCTGAACAGACGGGCCAAAATAAAGCTGCTTCAGGGCACTTTGGAGGTATGCTGTTTAAATGATGCATGCGTCCTAAGAGGCCAGAGGTCGCGCTAAAGCCACGCTCCAGTCCTTAGGAGTGCAACTTTGGTGTGGCTTCTGGCCTCTTAAAATGCCTATGGCATGGTACAGACCGCCAAAAAGTGTACGAGGGCCGGTATTAGGGTTAGGGAGTGTGCACCATGTACACGCTCTGTAACCCTAATATGTGCTGGCAGCACGATAAAGGTGGCACCCTGTGCACATGTGTGCCGCCATTACGGCACAGCTTGTGTGTGATGACTTCACGCAGTCCCAGGCCGCTTATGGCAGCCTGACTGCAGCACAAGAAGGAGCTCTGAGCTCTGCAACCAAACGGCTGCAGGAACGACACCAGGGGAAAAGGGGCCAAGTGGCCCCTTTCTCCCATGGCTCTGGCTCCTGGGGTGTCCAGGGTTATGAAGCCCCCAAGGAGACCTGTTTTCCAGGCCACAGGGAAGCGGCATTTTGCCACTTCTCCATTGCCCAGAAAAGTGCCAGATTGGGGCCTCTGGGCTGCCAATATGGCTACCCTGGTCCCAATCCTCTGCAGAAAGGGGTGGATGTGGATCACCCCTTTTCCGCGGTCTGTACTGGGCCCTAGTCATTTAAACAGCATACCTCCAAAGTGACCCAAAGCAGCTCTATTTTGGCCTGTCTGTTCAGGCCCAAATATTCCCAATTTAGTATAAAACTTTATGAGTGGACAAGATTCAAAAATCTCTATTGCTACAGCCCGGTTCCTTCATAAAGCATCGCTGTTGAGATCTAGATATGTTGGAATGATTGGTGTTAATTGTAAGGGGGACGAACAGATTTGATGTATGTCGACGGATATTTTATGTGACTTTTGCCTCCCATTTCAATTCCAATTTTAATTCTGTTTTATTCCCTATGGTAACTATCTTACATACTATTGTTTAATTGTTAACTATTTTATTTTATCTGTTTACTAGTATATCCTTTAGCACATATTGTATATCTTTTAGATATACATAAGCTGTAGACAAGTAGTGCATGTTCTGGTTCTGGTGCACGCTTAGGTTATGCATATGTATTTATATTGTATGGAGGTTTATTGCACCTAGTGCACTGTATTTACATTTTATATATAGCTGTGTGATACTGCTTTTTATTATGTTACTAGTATTTTGAAACGGCCCTTGGGCTACTCAATAAATTGTATTGTATAAAACTATGAAAACAGTTTTTAAAATTATTTTTCAGTAGAATAATCAGGGACATAGTTTAGAAGGTGGTGGCCTGGAGGTAAGAAATGGAAATATCCTCATGTCTCCTCTGCTGACCCAGGAGGGACAGATCTCCCCTCCCCCCCATACACACATATACACTGCAGTTGTTGGGTTGCTCTCTAGAGCTGCTGCCCCTCCATGGTATGCATAAACATACACTTTTATACAATGTCTGCCATGACTGGTTGGCCACTCTGAGTGGTTGGTGAGGCAGGAGGACTCCCCTTCACCCATACCTGATATGAGCCTGGTTACAAGTATACAAGGACAGTTTTTGGGACTGCCAATGAGCACCAACATTGATTTCAATGGTACTGATGCAGACACTTTCCCTTCACTTTTAAAGCTCCTGAAAGAGGGTATTTGAGGTTTCCCCCCACTAAGATCCAACTTTGGTAACTTATGAGCAAAACAGACAAGCTAGAAATGCCAGCATCAGCGTGGAGTGGGGGCATGACGACTGTACTCCGCATGTCCCAACTCTGCCTCGATGCCAGTGTCATGCCATGTGCCCAACATCATGGCAGGGGCGTCATAGCACTCCTTTGGTGCAGCATTTATACACTCTGTGCCAAAAAAAATGTAGAAAAGCAGTCACCATGGTGGCAAGAGTGGCTTTTTGCTGGCTCTAAAAAGAGCAGCATTTTGCCATTCTTTTTAGAGCTGGCAAATTACCGGATCGGGGTGCGGCATGTGGTTGCTTCAGCCCCAATCTGGCACTGAAAGAGGCGGCGGGAAGCTGCTCCTTTGGGGCCATCTATCAAGCCCCTAAGTCTTTTCTCCTGCATACTCCTGTGGAGCCGAAAGTTTGTTCCAGAGAGTTTTCCAGCTCCCTGTAGCAGGTTTTTCAGGAAGCATGGGAGGAAACTGCAGGAAAGAGTAACAAAATGCCAATTCAAAGAAACTAGACAACTGGATCCTGGCCTACATCTCCAGTAACCTGGATATGCAGTACTTCATTTGCAATATGCTCTCCACCACCTCAGGGTCTACCTGACTATTGGTTTGTTTGTTTTTCAGTGCAATCTTCAAATTTGCCATATATGTGAGGCAGCGGTCTTACCACAAACCAATGAAATCTTCCTTACTGTAGGAGATATGAACAGCTAGAAGTGTTATGCATTATTTATTCACATGCATTGCACTCTTTTATTGTCTACAGAAATATAAGGGAGAAAAACTGGAGAGCACTCAATAAAATACACAGGGGGGGGGGGGGAATACAGATGTCCCTGGGGGTCCTCAGTAGATGGTTGCTTTATTATAGAGGAAGCTCTGCTCAGTAGATGGCTGCAATGATACTTACACCCAGGTATGAATGCATACATTTGTAGAATTAACAGGTTTGGGAAGTAGTGCTATTTAATTTGCATATATAATCTGTGTTTATGTCAATGTATTCAAAGTAGTTTAACATTTAAAAGAATAGTATACAATACTGTATAATAAAATATGTGAGAATGGTGAACTTTTTGAAGTACTTTTCCCAGCATTCCTCACCATTGACAGCATTTTCTGCACAGAAAATAATATTTATGTACAGAGTTTTATGGGCAGAAAATCTGGTTTTTTGCACTAAAAATGTGCACATGTTGTCCATAGGTCCCCCCAAATAAAGTTTCTTTTTAGCCCACAATTGTCCTCATCACTATTTTCCAACACTTGGGAAACATGTTTTTTCAATCATTTTAAAAAATATATATTTTGGATCATTTTCATCCCTAGTACTTAAGAGGTAAAACCTCTTCAATCCCAATCTTATTTAAATTACAACATCCTGTCTCTATAACAACAACAACAACAACCCGTTCTGGAACCACAGTGTATAATGTTGTGGGGAAGAACTGATATTGCTGGGCCCCAGTGGGAGGAAGCCTAGGATAAAGTCATGGTACACAGGGCCATGATTTTGAGCATGAGCTGCAACTTTTATTAGGCTCTATTCCCTTTGCTTCTTCTGGCAATCAACCCACACACCCAGCATTTATGCATTTTAATAATAATAATAATAATAATAATAATTTTTATTTGTATTTTCCTGTCTCTCCCTGCAGATCGGGGTGGGATTGATGGTCACTTCTAGGCCAGATAGGAATTTCCCCTCTTTTCCAGTTTATTATTATTATTATTATTATTATTATTATTATTATTATTATTCAGCCTACTTTACATTATATCTTATGGATTTGGCAATTGGCTTAGTGGGTCTTTAAATAGGTAGTCACTTGACAGGTAATGAAGTAAGAAAAGTTAACGCACAGTGAAAACCTATAGGAGCCATTCAGGTGACGGTATGGCCTCTGGAACTGCCTTTTTAGGGCATGACACCAGAGGTAGGGAAGGTGAATCCCCGTATAGCTGGCTTAGGAGCTGTGCCCTCACTTTAAGTCTTGTGACGTGGGAGGGATTCCCTGGGTTCAGTTTGCATTAGGCCCAGGCAGGGAACAACCCAGGTATTTGAGTTCTCCTTGGGACTCTGGTGTTTGCCCAAAGGGAGCTGAGGAGGGAGCTCTGGTGAAGACCTACTGATTCAGTTGCTCTCTCACCAGGTTGTTCCCCCATTGCTTATCACAGAGTTTAAATCTGCTAAATAGTTTAATAAAGAGGTCCTTATTCAGCTCAAGTTCTTGTGTATTTATTTATCTTCATTCTCACTGTTGATCAGCATCAATCTTACTTAAATCACAGCATCCTGTTTAAATAAATAAATAAATACATAGAATGCCAGCTGATAGGAAAACAAGGAAGAGGGAGCCACTGTTGCCTTTCTTGGCAAGGATAACTGGAGATCACAAAAGGTGTACATGGAAGTTTCTTAAAGACAAGCTTAAAAGGTGTTGCTTCAGCTGAAGGTTATGCAGTGTTCTCTGGTCCCAGGACACTTTCTGGAGCAGCAGAACAGCTAAAAAGCAGGTAGTAGGATGCCCCAGTCCACTCACAGCCTACTTCTGCAGATTCTCTCTTTTTCTCTCTATCCTAGCAAGCAGCAGCTGATAGAACTTTTTACATGGTTATGTTATCATTTTTTATACTCCCCAAGCATACGGAAAGGTAAAGCACATCTTGCATCACAGGAGGAAACAACATATGGCATTTTAATGCAAATTTAGAGGCACAAGTTTCTTTTTAAAATCCCACAAAAGTTCAACAGTTTTACATTTTGTTTCTTACTTGACATGTTACAATGAAGAATAAAATACTGTATTTATTTATTGAATTTATATTCTGCCTCTCTCCCAAGATGGGATCCAAGGTGGCACTAGTTCAAATGTACTCTATAATAGATATTTTAAGTCATTGTATACATTTATAAATATAAATGCTGCTAATTCTTTTCTGAGAATTTGCCACTATTACTATACATGAGAAATAGTGCTAGTGTGCATATTTGTCGGTCTATGCACTATATCTTTCATAGATGCAGTGTGTGTGTTTAAACTTTCCAGCCAGTGAATGTTGAATAAAACTGAATAAAACAGATTGGTTAAATTACCAGCTATTAAAATATCCCTGCTTTATCTATAATACACTAGTATAACAGATCGCATGCACCACTGTTCACAGAACGAAAGGCAGCAAATAATTTTACCTGTTCCTTTCCTTCAACCAAATTTCTCCTGCACTATATCTCTCATTGTCCTTGTCTTCTATTTTAGAGCTGGAACATTCAAGACACTTTGCTCCAGTTACTCCAAGAAATTCAATCATGATATCTGATCATCTCACATTCTTCCCTTAGGAATTCAGATCATCACTAGATCAACTCTCTGGGCTAGGAGTGACAATTGCTATCAAGCTAGAGCCTTCCACACGAAAACACACATTTGCATCTGCTGAAAACTACAAAGGTGCACACTGAAAGCCACTTCCAAGCAAGGCTATCAGGACTGCAAGAAACCATGCAAGTAATTCCATGGATTTTCTCAAGTTGCAAATACAATCAGCTCTTGATACTCAGTGGGATTTAGATCCAGGACCCCTACCCTCGTGGATACCATAATCCATGGACGTTCTAGTCCCATTAAATACCGTGACATAGTAAAATGATGTCACTTATATAAAATGGCAAAATCAACGTTTGCTTTTTGGAATATATACTCTGTGTGTGTGTGTGTGTGTGTGTGTGTGTGTGTATACATACACACATATGTGCATATGTATATATATGTATATATATATATATACATACATATATTCAAGCTATGGATGGTTGAATCCATGGATGAAAACTCCATGGATACAGAAGGCCAGCTGTATCATATTCTTTCTCAAACTGAAGACACTTTTAAAAGGAACTTGCAGTGTAGAACAAGAGCTTTTTCTTAAAATAAAATAAATCAAATATCCCACTCAACATGTGCATGCTTGAATGTGGCTTTCTGGTTTCTGGCCATCACAATTTCATTCAAAAACTGAGGATAGTTCACTAGTAAATTATTTGTCCACAAATAAACTACAGTTCGACTCCATATAATACATTTTCATTATTATCTACAACCTCTTATCAAGATGGAAAAGAAAAGAGATGCAGAGTAAAACCAATTGCATGTCCATTTATTACTTACTCTTCAATAGATATAAATTGCTGCTTTCCAAATATATGCAAGGAAATAAAATTGGTAAAGCTTGAGTGTGTCTGCAAATTCATTCAGATGATCCCCTCAAAGGTCAAAGAATGCCTAGAAGTAATTTTCTCTCTATTTGAATCAAATGAGTTTGGACTTTAAATATTCCTCCAGTGCTAAAGTTTGCAATCTCCATTACTCATTCCAACAAAATTTCAAGCAGTTGCTGGAGGCTTCAAGTCAAACAAAGTGCACTAAAATTAAAAGTGGTAACCATAGCAGTTTTGAACATATTTTGACAGACAGACAATGGTGATCATTAATTAACAAGTAAAACATAAAAATGTACAGAAGAGTGTTCTAAAATTGTATGTCCAGCTATTTCTGAATAAGAGAAAAGAAAAACACATATTTGATATTCTTGTAATACACATTATTTCTTGTTCTTACATCTAAGTGTTTGATCCAGAAGTCATTATGTGAAGCAATCATGAAATCTGGCATATCACCCCCATTTCATTGGAAAACTACATATACAAGGAATGCCCAATACTGTATGGTTTTACTTTCTCCACTGAAATGAATGGTAATTGCTGGCTGGATCAAAGTACTTGGCTTTACAATAATTATAATACCCAGTTGTATATCTGTGAGTATATATGAGTATAGTTTTTTTTAATTATACTGCTATATTATCTGGTCATAAAATATGATGGCTGTGAAGGTTTAATATCGGGCCCAAATCTAGAAGTGAAAATTATTAAACTAAGGCTGTCATACTTTGGACATATTATGAGATGTGACTCACTTCAAAAAGATAGCAATGCTGGATAATGGGGAAGGCAGAAAGAAAAGAAGCAGAGAACACTATAGTTGGATTGATTCAACCAAGGAACACACAGCCTTAAGTTTGCAAAACCTGAGCAGGGCAGTAGATGGAGGTTTCTTATTACCAGGGTTACCATAAGTCAAAGTTGACTTGAGAGTAGGGTTGCCATAAGTCAGGAGCTCCAAACCGGGACAAATGTAGGACAAATGTAGGGCAACATTTTCAAATGTAGGACACATTTTTTAAAAAATGGAGGACGTGCAAAAAATTGAGGCTTTTTTAAAAACGTTAATATAAATGCATGTTTTTAAAGCATGATCAAAATGGAGGACATTTTGGCATTATTCTTAGACAGATGGCAGAAAGGTATTTGCCCTCGGGTTCAATTGTACTTCTCAGAAGTGTGTACTTGGTCAAGGGACGGTGGTTTTTCTTCACTGTGCATGAGTTTGTAAAAATCACAGCAAGTTACATTGGCCGTGCCTCAGAGGCTTGTTGATATCAATATCATCATCATCATCATCATCACTATAATTGTCCAAGAAAGGCAGACTTGTTAGCATTCAAATCGCCATAAATACACAGAAAATGCACTTCCATATATTTAATAATAAAAAAGAATAGGGAAAAAAATAAAAAACAAGGCAGGGATGTATATATTTCATAAAAAATATAATGTAATAAAATAAAACAAGCAATAATAAAAATTAATGAAATAAAATAAAACAAGCAATAATAAAAATTAAAGAAATAAAAAAGCAATAATAAAAATTAATAAAATAAGTATTTTATATTTTTAAAAATAATTTTAAAAACCCCAAAAACCAAGGCAGACCTAATGGCCACTGACTCAGCTTTCCTCCTCCTCTTTCGCCCCAATTCTGCCCTGGCCCCTTCAAGGCACCCTTCCTTCCCCTGGCTCCTTCCTCCTCCTCCTCCTTCGCCCCAATTCTGCCCTGGCCCCTTCAAGGCACCCTTCCTCCAGCTGCTTCCTCCTCCTCTTCTCCTCCCCTCCTGTTCCTTAGGATGGCTGGCGTGCGCGCGTGGGGAGGGAAGCTGGGCAGGAGCGCGCGCGCACAGGGAGGGAAGCTGGGCAGGAGCGCGCGCTGCCGCTGGCCCCTGCTGAGGCCTGGGCAGCGCGCACCGAGGAGCGTCCTCTTTGGCCAGCTGGCCAATGGCTGGCTGGCCAAAGTAAGGGATGAGCTCCTGTTTTGGAGCCCCGTGAGCGCGCGCGCGCAGGCAAGCCCTGACGAGGTGACGGCGGCGCTTCTTCCGCCGAGGAGGAGGAGGAAGGCGGAGCCGGAGGAGGAGGTGGGTTGGCGCTGCCCAGCCCACCACGAAGAGGAGGAGGAGGAGGTGGGTTGGTGCAGCAGCCAGCCGCATTAGCAGCAGCGGCTATGGCTGCAGGAGGAGCGGACCCCAAACCGGGAACAAGGCGTGGGGGGGCCCCAAACCGGGCCGTGACCGTGAGGGGCCCCCCAAAAGCGTGATTGTCACGGGGGCCGCCGGGTTATGGCATCCCTACTTGAGAGCAAATAATAATCACAGCAACAAACCTCTACAGCCAGGACAAAATCCTCTTTGGCCCTGCTCATTTTAAATATCCCTACAGTCAACTTCTAGAATAATTTTTTTTAATCCTGTTGGGAAGTCTAGAGAAGGCCCATTGAACTAAATGTTGGATGAAGAGTGAACATGTAGTTTAATGCAACTGGCTCATCTGCTTTATTTGTGACTGAAAATAGGATCCAGGCCCTTCTCTGCTGCCTAAGATCTGCTGATAGAAAAGCCAAAGAAGTTGGAGGAGGAGAGAAAAAGAGCCAGGTTAAACCAGATTCAAACCCTCTCCAATCCAGGGACACAGTGGCAATGCTGGCATAAAATAAGTCCACGGTGAGGGTAGTCTTGAGTGATTGAACACTTCTAAGTGGATAGTGGGTTAGAGTCAGCAAAACCTAATTTGGTGTAGTGTCACTTTTGGCCATCTTGGACAGTTTAGAATGCTGTGGTGCAATTCTCAATTTTTCTTAATGAGGGACTTAGGGGATACCGTTGGTAGGCATTGGAACAACTTTGGTAGGTCATGGGTGCACTGTTCTCATGCTAGGGGATTTACTCTGCAAGGGGATTTACTCTCATGCTAGGAGATTTACTCTGCTGTTTTATTTCAAGTCTCTTTCTTTTTCAAGAATGTTTTGACTGTATCTTCCTGTATGGCAGAATGATGTTGGACTGGGTGGCCCTTGGACTCTCTTCTGACTCTATGATTCTATGAAAATGATAATCCTAAGTGAAGGCCTTTATATTGTATGTGGAAACACTGCATTTTTGCAAAGAAAGGCAAGTCGAGTATCTTGTAAATTCAGCCTTCTGTTTTCCAGACTCTAAGATTTTCCCGCAATCTGCTCTCTGGCCTGCTCCCTCTATCCCATGAATATAATTGTACACTGCAGACAACAGTACCAAAACTAATACAGGCAATGATGGTATTAAAAGAGATAGACAGACAGACAGACAGACAGACATGCAAGGTAATTAATATGTAAATTGCTGATGCAAGTCAGTGATGCCTCATTCAGGGCCTCACTCAGCAGAATGATCAACAGGGCCACAAAATGAAGCAGGAGTGGGCTACCACATTCTGAAGTATGAGAAGTAAATGGGGTATGTGTGTCTCAAAATTACTTTATTGTATTGCTGCTGGCAACTGCCTTTATGAAAGTGCAAAAATGACCCTAAATATACGGGGAGGGGGAGCTGAAGATATTTTAAAAATTCATGTATTTTCAGGAGAGAGAAAGCTACGGAAAATGTCCATTTTGGTATGCCAGAAAAATCAACATCAGATTTGCATCCCTAGTTTCTTTGAGCCTCTCATGCACTTCCTTTCTGAATTTGTTTTGTACCAGGTTGCAAAACTAGCATCTAATATGCACATTTATTTGCAAATTTCATATAATTTACATATTATTTCCATTGACTAAAGTGTGTTTGGATGTATTTTCTTTTCAGTGTTATGTATCACAATGTGTGCACTGATTGTACAAGCTTCAGGCTTATCCAGACCTTTCAGTTCAAGGTGCAAAAGTCTCTGACACTGCAGGCTGGAAATGGCCACTGCCATGTTATTGTTGATCTTCTCATCATAGTTATTAATATCATATTATTCTTTCTCCCAAGAATAAATATTCTGCAAAAGGGATGAGGGCTAAATGTTGTCTGGGAAGCTAAATCTCATAATGTAATGGCTGTATAGATATAATAAAACTTGTCTGTGAAAATGAAACAGGGAGAGTGCCTGTGCCACTTCATAAGAGAAAGTAGGACAACTCTAGGATGCAGGTTTGCCTTGGGGATTTTGAACCGCCCACCAGGCTTTTCAGACTCTCTTTGCTGTTCACTTGAAAGAAGGAGATAATGAGTATGATTGAATTAATGACAAATGCATATTAGTAAATCTCTCATCACTATTGCCACAAAACAGGCTTTCTGCAAGAGAGGGACTAATCCTTCCACTTGTTATTTTGAAGCAGCTTCATTGTCTGCTGCACCCTTCTGTTCACTCCAGCAAGCTTCCCTGAGAGCTGATTTATAATTAACTTTTGGAACTACATAGAAAGAAATACTCCATTTTGGATGGCAACTCCTCCCCCCATTTTTTTTAACCTCAAAAATGACTTTTCTTCCTAGACTGTGTGTGTGTATTTCCCCACCTTTAGGACTGTTTGTCCCACGTAGTAAGGATGCAGGGCCAGCTTGTTGACTGGCACCTCGTGGTGAATGGCAATCAACTTGCCAAATCAGAATTAAGAAATGTTAGACACACTTCCACAATCATCTAAATATTAATTAATGAAAACACCAGCATAGCTTTAGATTCGAACAAGCAGAAAATAATTTAGAGAAAGGAAAGGCAGTCAAAACAGGGGACATGAACTTAAGGTTTTTTTTTTATTGCATTCAATGGTTAGGAGGATCCTCTTATATTTTTATCTGTAAAATATGATTCCCATGCCACTCAGAACAGCATGGGACCCACTCTGTTGCACTTGCAATCTTTTCCCTTATGTTTGAGGTAGTGTAGGAGGCAGATGCTGGCACTTCTTGTAGTACTTACAGTGCCCTATTAACAGTGTGATAGGACCCTCAAGACATGCCAGGAAGTTCAGGAGGCTGTTGGTTGAAGCAATAGAGAGGATTATGTTCTCCTCTGAGTGGTGTAGGAACCTTATTTTTCCAGTTAAAAATAAAACTGGGTTTGTCCCAGATAATGAAGATAAGCAATACCAGGTAATCCAATGACCAAGTTTATTTTGTCCCAGGGTAACAAGTAACCATAATGGCTTGTCAGAGTTGTGGCTAATGAGTAACACAGTGCATGATTTTGGGAAAGTAATGTTCAAAGTTAGTGATGGAGCACAAATGTAACATGCGGGCATCTCCAGTTAAAAGATAGCAAGAAACAAAGCTAGGGAAAACTTCTGCCTGAGACTCTGGGGAGCAGCTGTCAGTCAAAATAAAGAATACTATGTAAAACACATCAGTAATAGGATTTTGTATAAGCAGTTTCATGTAATGGTGGTGAACTCTAGAAAAGCATTTAAAATAAATAGTTTCATTTCATTACACCACAATAAAAACAGGGCTTTGGATTTGATCTTTTCCTAATCAACCCTTCAGATTTATTATCAACCTAAAATCAGCCAATTTAAAATTCACATTTGCACTTTACAATTAACGTTGCCACTTGTGTGCTATGGCATTTAAATTTGATCACTCAAATAAAGCATGAATTGGCCGTGAGGCTTATGGACATGTTAATAAATTTCCTCCTATCTCAAAACTCTTTCCAGTGGCTTGGTCCCTGCTTAGGACTACCCTGCTTAGATCCCCTTGATCTGCTATAATAGTTATAAGAAGATACTTCATTCTGAGCATGTATAGGAAGTTAGATGTTGATATTGAATTTTTATAGGTTTATTGTTGTGTTTTTGGATTTTATGTCATGTTAATGTATTTTAACTGAATTGTAATTTTAAATTTATGGTTGTACTCCTGCCTCGATTTGTGGGGCGAGGCGGATTATATATAAATAAAAACTATTATTATTATTATTATTATTATTATTATTATTATTATTATTATTATACCAAAACAAATTTGAGGATAGTCAAGCTAATACAAAGCCATTGTGTGTCCGCTGGTTTTTTAAAAAAAAGATTTATTGGTAATGAATGTATAGAAATATGGAAAGCAAAACAGTGGTCCACAAACTGGAAAAGAACAATACACATTCCTGTATTCAAAAAAGGAGTTTCAAAAGACTGCAATATCTACAGGACCATTGCACTAACCTCCCATACACAGAAATGTCATACTCAAAATTCTTCAGCAAACACTCCTATCATAAATGGAACGAGAAATCCCAGAGGAGCAAGCTGGTTTCAGGAAAGGAAGATGCATAAGAGATACAAACATACATTGGATAATGGAGTGTACCAGGGAATGTCAAAAGAAAATCTGCATGTGCTTTATTGACTATAGTAAAACTTTTGACTGCAAAGGCCACGAAAACATGGAATACTCTCAACGAAACAGAAGTACCACTGCATTTGATTGTCCTGATGTATATAACCTGTAGCTAGAACAAGAGGCTGCCATCAGAACTGAGAATGGAAAAACAAAATGGTTCCCAAATGGGAAAAGGGTCAGGCAAGGCTGCATACTATCACTCTATTTATTCAACCTGAATACAGAAACATAGTATGCAGAGCAGGCTTAGAGGCAGGAGGAGTGAAGATCAGAGGCAGGAACATTAACAATCTAAGATATGCAGTTGACACAATACTATTAGCAGAAACCAACAAAGACCTGGAACAAGGATTAAAGAAGGTAAAGGAGGAAAGTGCCAAAACGGGTTTCACGTTGAACATTAAACAAACAAAATAATGCCCAAGGAAAATCTACAAGAGTTCATCCTAGATAACGGGAAAATTGAAATAGTCAGAGTCCCCCTACCTTCATTCAAACATTAATCAGAATGGAGATTGCAGCCAAGAAATTAGAAGGAGGATAGGATTGGGAATGGCAGCTCTGAAAGAAATGGACAAGATCCAAAAGACATAACTCTGATCACTTAAGGAAGGATCATCCAAACTATTGTACTCCCCATCATCATGTACAGATGTGAGAGCTGGACAGTGAAGAAAGCTGATAGAAAGAAAGTCAACTGATTTGAGATATGGTGCTGGTGGACTGAGGATACCCTGGATAGCCAAGAAGACAAACAAATGGGTGCTTGAATATATCAAGCCTTAACTATCCCTGGAAGCCAGAATGACTAAACTGAGACTGCTGGATAAGTCGACTCAGTTTTTTGGGGTCATTTTTTTGACTAAAATTTCTAGACTTATACATGAGTATATACAATGTTTATCTACTTGCATTTGCATGCTTACAAACTGCCAGGTTGGCAGAAGCTGGGACTAGTGACAGGAACTCACCTCATCATGTGGCCTTGAACTACCAACCTTATAATCGTCAGCAGTAGCATCTTAACCACTAAACAACAGTGTCTACTAAGGCACATGGGTCAAAACTGTTTCCTTGTGCAAGGCTTGCTTGTTTCATTTCATATGTGTATATTGTTGATTTTGAATAAAGGTTTGCTGAAAGACGCTAAATTGCTCTATTCTTTCTATATTATTTCTGCCTATTGCAGAAATGTTTCCATTTAAGAAGTAATCTGCAGGAATGTTGCATACTTGATTTAGTATAGTAGTTTTAGTATATAATAGCTTTACAACTTACCTGGCTTGTGCTGTATCCATCAACATGTAATAAATTCATTTAAACTTCCATATTTTGTAATTAAACTGAGTTTTTCATTGTTTCCTTAAGAATTTATATCAATTACAATGTCATTCACTGAGAGCCAGAGCCACCCAATAGGTTTATGTGCTCCAGAGCAGATGTGATGCTGGGGATTTTGCAATGGCCTTCTGCAAAGACATGAGTCTGGTGATCAACATGGCTGGGCTGGAGCAGAGCCCAATGATATACAAGGAACTACAGAAGGGATCCCTTGCTTTGTGGAGACCTAGAGCATTCTAATTGAACCCCTCCTCAATTAACATGCTGACAACCTGTTAGCAGCTAGATATCTCTGGGAAGAGTTCTAAAAAAGAAATTTCTTCACTTTTTTATCCTGAATTCCTATCATCTGAATTACTTCAAATACTTGTGGTGATATTCATAATATCACCAAATAAAAGAATAGATCATTTGTTACCACAGGCATGGAAACTTACACAAGTAAATTAGATAATCAGGAAGTACTCTGAGCCAAAATTTGAATAATGCTTGAGCTGGTTGTTTATTCTGGATAATAATTGCTTGTGCTCTACTTTGAGTTCCTAAACCATTGGTGTGGCTTTTAAGCATGGTCTGAATACCCTGATGTGTTGAGCTGTTTTCTAATGTGACTGGGGACAATACCATCATAGTGGATTGCTAGTGTAATATGCAGATGCTCAAAACTTTGATATTATTTCTTCTCCTAACCTCAGTATAGCTTGCTCCACTGACTTCCATGATCAATTATTCATTTGTATCTTTTCCCACAAACGACTAGCACATCTTGAATTCTAGGGCATGGGGATGGGAAACATGAGAAAACTTCTTCATTAACTAACACAACATATATAACACCAAATTAAAAGGAATCAAATGATATATAAATAAATTATAAATTATTTCAAAATATTATTGTGGAGAGCTGGCAGAGATGGGCCAGCCAAGTAACAACCAATAGGAACAGAGCTGGTGCCAATATCTTCTCATATCTTCTCAATCACAGTGAAGGCTGAAGGAGATAAATAGGGCTGTTGCTGAGAGAGAGAGTAGATAGGCTTTTAATAAGTCCAGAGATGAACAGTTGTAGTGAGGGTTCCAGTGTGAGATAGGGATTGTTATAGTACAAGTCCAGAAGTGAGGGATATATAGCCTTGGTGGCTGGTGTAGGTTTAGAAAAAGAACCTAAAGATAAGGATGTATTCCGGCTTCAAATAGAGCCTTGTTTGGCACTTGAGTACCACGCTACTCAAGTACCACGCTACTGTCATTTACAAACGGGGAAACAGTTTTACACCCCTAAGTTGGTGTTCAGAAATAAAGTCAAGTGATTGTCACAAATGGTGGCAGTGGTGGGATAATAAACCTCATTGTGCTGCCACTTGAATAAAAGAGTGGGGTGAATGGGACTCATCGTGACAAATGGTGGCATTGGTGGGATGAAAAGGCGCAGGGTGCTGTCATCGAAGAAACTTAGCAGTGGAGAATAAAGTTGTTGTGACAATTATTTTAATGAAGTATATATTTGACCTTTCCATAAAGTCCTGCCCTCCTGTTTCATTATGGAATGGGCATAACTATAGCCTAACAAAAGCAATACCAGTGGAATACAATCTCCATCAGGTTCTACCAAATTGAGGAGGCCTTGAGTACAGGTTCAGTGGTGGACTGTGCATCTCTACATGAGGACTAGCCTATCTATGTATAAGGAGCTTGTCACCAGTGTTTATGAACTTCCCACAGAAGTTTATGAATTTGCCATAGCAATGATAAACACAATTGTGTGCCAGTCAAATAATGGATCTTCATGGGCGATAGATTCCACTACCATTAAATGTAAATCCTGTTCTTATGGTCAAGTGGGAAATGAGTGAGTACATGATGGAGGAGATGGGATCATGATCACATAACCCAGCTGTAACCTCTCTGCATTCACTGTCTCTTCTAAAAAAACAGATTTCGCAGTCTCACAAACAGAGAATATGTGCATACAGCTTGCACATTTGCAGGTCCTGTGAAGATGAGTTAAAATATGGAGGACAGGGCCTGCTACAGCAAACAGTACTCTTGCCTTCTTAGATTACATATTTTTCACTTTGCTTAATGGTTCGGGTAGCCAGAGCTCTGATGAGGTATCATGAGCTGTGAATTTCCTCAGTTCTCTCCCCTTTTTCTTCATGAGTACATAAAGCCACAGTACAGGATGAGTATCCTGCAAAGTGGGGAAGAGATGAGAAAAATATGGCATGGAGCTACCATTTTACCAGCAGCCTTGTACTGTATTGATACAACATCTAAAATATTTTCATAGAAACAGGAAATATTTCATATCTACTCATTTATTATGGGTAACTGTGAAAGTAGCTTAATTGTGATTTCCAGCTAATTAGAAACAGTATCAAGAGTAGTAAATCCCTAAGGATAAACCAACAAATGAATTAATAAGACTTTTCAGTAACAGGTAGTAAGTTCATCTTTACACACAAACATCAGAGCCTTTGTTCGCTTTATATTATGAGGAAGACCGATTAGCTGAGCTTTAAGTTGTAATTAACACCTTCCACAGTGTGCAATGGGCTCAATAAAATAGAGGGAAAATGCCCTTCTCTTTGCTCCCCAGGATTTCAGTTTAGGCACTAAACTCAGATTACATGAGCACTGTAAATGTGAGTACCCAAATGAAGCTAATGAGCATGAATTTTAAAGGCTTCAGCTAAATGTGACATCCTAGTTTCAATAAACAAATGATATGGCTGAGATGACATTTTATTTTTACACAGCAGAAGATTATGATGCACAAGACCCAGGGCAGTGTGCAGATGTCCTTGTCTAATCAAACATTTCAGTGGGCAGCAGCTTTTGTGATTTAAGACACTGAAAGTATTAGCAGTATCAGTCCTTGTTCATATAACTCTTTATATGAACTGTGCCATACAAACCTGATCTTCATCATTTTCACTAGCCGATATGATAAAGTCTGATGGGTCTTTATGTATTATAAAAAATAAACTTAAGGAATTCACAAAACAGGCATTCAAAAAGGCCAGGAGTGCCACCACAGGACAGAGCAGTGACAATTGGTGCTTCTTTACGATTCTCCCCGGATGGACTATGCTCTTGCCTTTTGCCATTCTATTCAAAGAAAGGGACCATTCCTTTTTTTTGATAAGAGCTAAGACACAGTACTTACATTGACTCATGGCTAAGCTGACCCAAGTTTGTTAGGTTGATTTTTTACTAAAATGTCTAGACTTATACATGAGTGTATGCAATTAGTATCAGATTTGTTATGAGCATGTCTTTCAAATGACAAACACCAAGTCTAACAAGAGAGAAAAATATTCCTGTCTGAAGTTTTTCAAACAGAAAACAACAAACTTTCCCTAGCAATGGTAAGAACAGATAGGAGTTGTAGTCCAGGCAAATATTTTTTTCCCTTCTCTTTGCTTTGAACACAAAACAATTCATTATAGCAACTCCAAAGCAGTCTGCAGCAATAGAACATACAGAGCTAGCTAATCTTTAAAGGTGATTCTCCCACCCCAAGATTTATTTATCCTGAGGAACAGAGAAGAGGTGCTAGACCCTAACACATGGTAATCCTATTTTCATGCAGTGCATCCTTACTTATAATACACATGATATATGGAAAGTTTCCCCAGGCCCTATGCTTCTTCTGGAGCTTGTTGAAAGCTTTCAGAAAGTTCTCCTCCCAGGCCATAAACAAGTGTCACCAGGGCTTATGCAAACTGAGTTCAAAGTGCAAAAGTAATTTGCACTCAATTAACTCAGCAGGGAGAGGGGAAAGGAGGGCACAATCTCATGCCCTCCAACATTTCACAGATGAAAACCAGGACACATGTGGTCAAGCAATATCAGGGTATGGTTAAGATAGTAAATGTTATTAATCATGAAGAACAGACAAGCTAGGGGAGGCTGAATCTGTGTTCTTTAGCTTGAATCTACTGGAAAGACAAGATTCTGCTCCCTCCTACCCTGAGTTAATTAAGTACGAACTACTTTTTCATTGTGAATGCACAACACAAACTGGGATGTTTTAAAAGCAGCTGAAAAAAGTAGGACAGAAGAATATTCATCAGGACTCTCCCTGTGAAATCAGGACAGTTGGAAGGTATGCTTATGCAACAAGAAGGTGCAAAAGTCAAAGTGTTGATGTTCCACTCCCTACTATGCCTCAAATAACACTATGGCGGGTTACAGACCGCCTATTTGGGGCAGGCTGTAGCCGCCCCTTTCCCCGGTGTATCGGGGCCTCAGTGGCCAGAACGGCAGCCGCTGAGGCCCTGATCCGCCGCTTTTCAGGCTGCGGGGAAGCGGCAAAACGCCACTTCCCCGGAGCCTGAAAAGGGGTGTCCTTGGGGCTTCAAGCCCCAAGGACACCCCGCGGCAGCGGGGAAGGAGGAGAAAGGGGCCGCTTGGCCCCTTTCTCCCTTGCTTCGCTGGGCGCAGCCGTCTGAAGGCTGCACCCAGAGAAGCAAAGTGGCGCCTCAAACCAGGAAGGAGCTCCGAAATGGAGCTCCTTCCTGGTTCGCGCAAAGGGTGCCCTAGGCGCCCTGGCACGGAGCGAGGATATCACGTTCGCGCCGCCCCATCTAGAGGCGGCGCAGCCGTGATGTCCTCATGACGGCGGCCGTCTGGAACGTCCGCTGTCATTTTTTACGCGCGGAGCACGTATTAGGGTTAGGGAGGTGCGGAAACACCGCACCTCCCTAACCCTACTACGCGCTCCGTGCGTACTTTAGTGGCGGTCTATAACCCGCCAATGGTATCAGGTGTATCTCCAAACTCTCTTCACAGTCACTTTTAGTACACTCATATTGCACAAGTACATCATTGCTACAAACATCTTCACACTGCACCAAGCCGCCCTGGCACCAGATGGGTGCCGTCTTTAGAGCCACCTCAGATACAAAAAAATCAATGTTACACCTCCTTCAGTTGTACTTTCCCTGTGATTTCTGTCCTAGGAAAGTCCATAAGTGCACTGAGCTCCTGGAACCCAGGAGATCTAATATAGTTATTTTTATAGTTACATGCTCAGAAATAGCTCATGGTTCAGGTGCCGTCTCCTGTTTTGCCTCATGGTGCTGTTGTCTTATGCTCTATTGCTGGGGCTGATATAATTGCAAGGTTGAAGGAGGAGAGCATGCTTTGTACTGCAAGCCAAAATACTTCTACTTTTTATGGGGGTTTTGGGTGTGAAATTTTCCCATTTTTTAGTATACTATCCCATACTTTTACTTTTTAAAAACAATTAAATCAGTATTATTTAATACATGTCGTTCATTACTTTTAGAAGAAACTTTCCTTCCTCTGGACTAGTTACAAGGCTCTGCAGAAGAGGACCTTCTATGAATGTTGAGACTTACTGTACAGAGGCCAGCTTGAGGGGAAGACATACTTTCTCCTTTGTGGGTCACAAATTCTGAAAATGTCTCCCTCAGAGGTGTGAATGTTTTCTGCTGTCTCTGTGCTTAGAAAAAAATGTCAAGATGCCATTCTTTGAAATAGCTTTTAAAGTTATTTTACTCTTCATTATTGTTGTCATTTTTAAAGTTTTACTGTTTCCAATGCTTTTCTGAAGTTTTTAGTGCTTAGCAGTTTCATTTTTAAAAAAATTCTTAATATCACATTGCAGACTCTAGTGGTACAGAATACAAATGAAAATACATTTTGAAAAATTGAATTTGCTTACATCAAGGGGTGCTAATTTACACCAAAGTTAGTTATAATTATGAGTCTAAATTTAACTAGGTTGTGACCACAGAATCACATTAAGTGAATAGTCCACACCCTTATATCACTCTCATATTTATCTTTCAGAAAATATTATGATGACATTATGATTTGCAATGAGCACAGAATTTGGAATTAAATTATTTGAGAAATGTGTTCCTCTCTCAATAGCTTCCTTTAAAAAAAAAGACCCAGACTCAGATTATAGTTGTATATTCCAGGTCTTTATCCAGTCATCTAACATGCACATCATGCAAATTGTTCATTTGCATTTTAATTATGCACATTCAGCACACTAGTAATTATATCTGGAATCATTTTTTTCTACTACTTTTCTGGAAGAGCTAGTATAATATTAAAAGTAAAAAAGGAATCATGCAAAGTGATTGTTTTCCTAGTGCAATGACAATGACAGCAGCAGCAACAACAACAACGTTGTGATCATCAGATCATTACAGGCTTTTTGACTCATTTTTAACTGATAGAGAAAATGTACAGATTTTTAACTGACAGAGAAAAGGTACACCTCCTATTCTACCTCATTCTCCCTAGCTTCCTTCACTTTACCTCCATGCCATACTTTTACTACCTGCAGTTGCCACTGCACCTCCAACTCTCTCTTCCTTTCCCCAGCTTTGCTTCACTTCATGCTGCTGCCTCTTGTCCTCCAAAAAAACAGCAACTAGGCAAAGTGGCTAGTACAACTTTAAACATAGGGCAGATTAGCAGGCAGTGGTGCCCCAATGCTGGAAGACAAGAAACAGGGGTAGAGGAAGATAAAGTAAGTTGGGGTGAGTGGCAGGGAAGGGCAGTGGCCAGGAATGTAAGGTGGGATTGTGAGAAGGTAGCAACAAGAGGAATGGCTCTTTCCCCCTCACACCAGCCAGGGGAAGAACCCTCATTGTTCTTCATAAAATGAAACTTGATTTTTCCTCCCTAGACATTGACTATAAACATGCACCAAAAAAGTCATGAAAAACAACAGATTCCATGGAAACTTATATAATAGTTTATAATAATTTTGCAGCTACTTCCCAGCTTAGCTGCATACCTGCTCCCTCACTCCTATGGTTCTTTGGTTTCTATGCAGACTCTGCAAGAGCAAGCAGCTCTGTAAGACAGACTTCAGCTTGACTTTTTATAAAAAGCTAAACTTTCCAGGAGAATTATAATACTGACACAGGGAACTAGAAGCTGGAACTGAGAGAGGAAGGGTTACAGTGCCAGTCACAGGTAGGAGACCTCACTTATTGCTAAATACACTCAAAGGCAGGGACAGGCTCAATTTTCACTAATGGAATTTGAAAGAATACTGACTGCACATTTTCTCCATAAATCTGCTCCTACAAGGCCTAGAGACTTGGACTTTTTAAAAAAAGGTAAAGACTTGGAATCTGAGCCAGACAATTCTCCTAACGGACACTAAGTGTCATTCTTAGAATCTACATAAAATCCAGTCAAATGGTTGGAATGGACACCCTAGCCCAGGGTTGCCATGATATCTGACTCCATAGCTTTTTGCTACCTGATTTTTTTTTTTAGCAGCAGTGGAAATAAGAGAAACTGTGGTGTCAAGTAAATTTAAAATGTCCTGCTTCCTCAGCTTCATGAGCCACTTTGATGAATTTTGTATCACACAACTGGTTCAGTGTTTCCATGAAACAAAACACTTATACAGTAGATATCCTTTGATCTTGCTGTTCCATTTCATTCACTAGCACTTTATATACCTAAAAATTAAATAGCTAATTTGCAAAATACACATCACTTTTACTGTCTTTCTTTAAGAGCTCCACAGTGTGCACTATCTAAGCACCATCTCACTAAAACTCTGCAAGTTAATGTAATGTTTAACATTATATTGAAAACCCTACAGTGGATTTGACTCAAAAAAGAACAGCAACAAAGCTTTAATTTTCCCTTTTTAATACCAAGACAAATTACCTGCATTACTTCTGCTACGACCTGGGAATTTTCACACAATAAAATTGTACCAAACAGCCTTCTTGTTATTGTTGTTACGCAATCCTTTCCCTGCAAGAGCTGTTGCTTTCAAACTAAAGAATTCTTCTTCTCCATAGGAGTATGATTACAATCCTTCTCCATACCAAATTAATATCCCCGTGGGTTGTCAGCAAAGCAAAAATAGCTGTGATGGTAAGTGTCCTCCACTGAAAACCTGAAGATGATGACCAACTGTCATGAGTTCCCACTTCTACTTCTCTGTTTTAGATAGTACCCCACTGAAATTATCTAGCTGAGCTGCCACGACTAACTGACTTTAACCTCCTTAACCAGTAACTCAGTGTAAGTTACTAGGGAACATGAAATGCTTTTTCCACTTCAGACACTGCAGAGACTTCCCTTCTCCCTACCCCCTTCCCTGTGGGAGATGAGAATCCTACATGCATAAACAAAAGGTATGTGAAAGAGTGTGGGAAGAGTTTTTTGTGGGTTTTAGGGCTATGTGGCCATGTTCAAGAAGAGTTTGTTTCTGATGTTTTGCCAGCATCTGTGGCTGGCATCTTCAGAGAATGCTCGCATGGAAACGAGTGGGGTATTCACACACACACACACACACACACACACACACACACACTCTGTGTGACCCTTGGTTGGGAGGAGTGGTTTCTATGTTAATCTGTGTATTGCTCTGTTGTTGATGGCAAGGCCTCAGGGTGGGAGGATATGCAAGGAGGATTTGTGTCTGTTTAATTAGAGATCCACTGTCTGCTGGGAAAACCCCTGACCCTGGGTGGATTTCATTTGCATTTGCTGGGTCTTGATTTTAGTGTTTTTCAGGACTGGTAACCAAACTTTGGGGCTTTACAGAGCGCCCAAAAAGGGCGCTCTGCCGGTGCCCATGTTTACTGTACCAGGGAACCGCAGCGGATAAACCGCGCAGTTTCCTGGCGCAGCAAAAAGAACGCTCAAAAAGAGGGTTCTTTTTGCGGCGCTGAAATGATGCCACAAGGCACCGATGGTGCACTTGCGGCGTCATTTCTGCTCCGTGACCTGCGGATGCTAAGCGGCCGTGATGTCAAAATGGCGGCGCCCATGTAGAATGGACGCTGCCATTTTGTACGTGCTCAGCAAGTACTAGGGCTAGGGGCGTCTGGAAAGGATGCCCCTTCCTAACCCTAGTATGTGCCGAGCACGTACTTTTTGGCGGTGTGTAACCCGCCTTTGTTAACTTTAAGGGTTTCGTCTTTCCTGTAGAAGTTGTCCAGGTGTGTGTGGATCCCAATGGCTTCCCTGTGCATTCTGACCTGATAGTTGTTGGCATGATCCCGAATTTCAGTGTTTTCAAACAGCATTTTATGCCCAGGATGGTTTATAAAGTGTTCTGCTATTGCTGATTTTTCTGGCTGACCCCAGTGTGGGAAGAAATGAGATAAAGGAAAGCTTTATCCTAAGCAAGTAACCAACATAGCAAAAAGATATCTGAAGGCACCTTCCTTTAGGCAGTTACTTGAAGTTACAAAGTTACAATAGCCTTGGTCATATTCAGCCGAGGTTGAAAAGAGCCATAATTTCCCAAATGTGTCTATTTATACATTCCTTGTTCTATTTATAATACCAATGTCCTGGATGTTAATCTGAGAGGGAAATCTGACAGGCTGGACCCCATCTGGCCCAGCCTATGATCAGATCTTTCTCTACGTGAGACAGACACCTTAGTCCCAAAGTGTGTGTTCCTTGTGGCACCCTGGGGTTTTTATAATCTATTGCTCTGAAGCATCTCAAAACCCATTTCAATGTTGCCATCTTATTGAGCAGTTGTCTCTCATGATCTCTGTGACTCTTCTGTGATGCTGAACACACACACACAAAATAAAACTTAAAACCAATACATTAACCCTTTTTGTACCCGGAGGGGAGACTATAACCCTCAACTGTGATGCCCAGAGCAGAGCCCATTATCAGACCAAGTACTCAGGACTGTTTAATGTATGAAAATGTTGTTAGGAGACATCACAGAAATGTATAAAATTATCATTGGTGTGAGAAAAGTAGAGGTAGTTTTGTTTCTGAGGTATCCACTTAGGCTGAATGGTAAGGATCCAGGACAGATAAGAAGACTTCCTTGTGCAATAGATAATTAAAGAGTAGAATTCACTACTATAAGATGTATGGATGACCACCAAAATGGATGGCTTTGGAAGGTGATATAAGTGGGGATATAAGTGGGGATATAAGTGGTTACTAGTTATGACGTGTATGAGTGTGCATATACATGTGTGTATTCCCTTCAGTACCAAAGCAATATGTCTTTGTATAGTAGGTCATGAAGAACAAATGTGGGAGACTATTGTTGCAGTCATGTGTTGCTGGCAGGCCCTTTAGGGACAACTGGCTGATCGCAGTGTGCCCAGAAGACTTGACTAGATAGGGCTTTGACTTGATCAAGCATGGCTCGTCTTAGGTTCTTATGCTGACAACAACTGACTGAACCAGGGCTTGTGCTGGCTTTGTTCATATTTGTATGATCACATGCTGAATCTTCTGTGTGGAACAACCTGAGCAGAGATCCTGGGCAAGCCAAGTGACAGTGTGAAAAGACATTGAAGAACGGAAAACAGAGCTCTAACTAACCCAATCCATTCTGTCCTTGCTATCTCTTCTTCCCCAGGTACCTGACTGGAGCTGAACAGCATGAGGGAAGGCCCAGCACTAGCAGGATAAAGGACAGCAGAGGAGGAATGAGAAGTAAAGGTGGGATGGGGTGGGGGAAGTAACATTTCCTTAAGCAATTGAATCCTTGATCATCTTTATATTTTGATCCTCAGCCTCCACTGAACCCTGACTTTCTATTCTAAAATTATTTGCTTACAAAACTATTGAGAGCCCTCAGTGCTGTAGAATGACAGCCACTCCCAGAATTCTTTAGGAAAGCCTTAATAACCAAATCTTTTATAAGCAGGTGTACGATTATTAGTTCAGCTATTCCTAAAGTTGGAAAATTTAAACCTACCAGGAGTTTCTAAAACATGGTGGCCCTCCAGATTACGTGGCCTTCCAGAATGTTTTTAGTATGCAGCTTCCACCACTCCTAGCTAGCACTGCTAGTGGTCAGGGATGATAGACATACCAGTTCAGTGGCATTCCCCATTCATGACCAGAAGCTTTAAAGTGACTCTTACTGTTTTGCTGCATTTAACAACTGCTTAATCATTGTTAAACTAAAAAGAAAAAAAAAGAAAAAAAGAAAAGAAAAGAAATACGTCTTCCACCTCTTCACAAGTTCTCTTCTATTACATTTTTGTCCATTTCAGCTTTCAGCTTCATGACAGTGGCAGTGTGCATGTGGTCTTCTCTATATTTTGCAAGATCAATTTTATTTGCTTAAAGATTTAAAAAAAAGAAAAGAAAGAAAAACTGATACACCAAAGGCAGTTCAGTGCCTTTGGTGTATCTATTTCTTAGTCTTAGGTCCTTCTGTTGCTTTGGATTTCAGCTCCCAGAAACTCCAGCCAGAATGGCCTGTGGTAAGGAATTGTGTGTGTCATAGTTGAAAATCTAACAAGGACCAATGGATGAGAATAAGTGATGTAAAGTAGTACAGCGCGCCCGCGCCATACGCGGGCGTGCCATACGCGGCCTTGAGCATATGCGCTCAAGCCACAGGGCGGAAGGGGCGGCGCGTCCCATTAAATTGAATGGGCGCGTGCGCCTGTTGCGCCCCGCGCGCTCCCGCGCCACCATGCACAAGCCCCATTGTTTCCAATGGGGCTCGAGCATAGGCGGAATTCGCCTTACGCGTCGGGATCCGGAACGGATCCCGCCGCATAAGGCGAGGACGGACTGTAAAATATTTGCCCAGTTCCTGAGCTTTGGAAATAACTCACAATAAATAAATAGTTACTCACAATTAATTCTTTTGACAATAACCAAGCCAAAACTATGTTGCTCTACAGTTGTAACTTGGTGAGGAATAACTTCCCTATTGACACCTTGCACCTGTTTTAGTTACTATTATAATTATAGAAATGTTCACAATTTGTAGCATTCAGATTGTTTTAAAAGGTGAATATTTTAACTCTAGTTGAGAAATGTTAGACTAAATAGCTACTTTTTAGCCTCTAATCACAGTGGTAGCTACATTCTTTTTGAGCTTTGGTACTGTATCTCTACTATTATTTTTTAAAAGTACATCCCCAAGTTCTGCCTAGTACAGTCAGCCCTTCTTATACACAGATTTTTTATACATGGATTCAAGCATGCATGGTTTAAAAATGTTTTTTAAAAAAGTATAATTTTCAAATATCAAACCTTGATTTTCCATTTTTTATAAGGGACACCATTTTGCTATGTCATTATATTTAATGGGACTTGAACATACACAGATTTTGTTATACACGGGGGATCTTGGAACCAAACCCCAGCGTATAACAAGGGTCCACTGTATGTACATGAGGAACCAGTCCATCAATGAGTAAAGGGCTTTTTGAAACCAAGCCAAATATTCCACAGTTGGTTTTTTTATTGTATTTACCCTAGAAAATGATACTTAGGACTTTTTCACTCTTATTTTTTTTAACGGCTAGGTCATCAAACTTGTGGTAACTTGATGCATACAGCAGGTGCTACATCTCTTCTGAATCATAGCAGCTGTGAAGTACATCTCCAAATGACATTAAACATTTTCTTCTCCACATGATCAGCTCAGTATAATTAACTAAATTCCCAGCAAGCTCCTCACTTGAAAGAAGGGTTCCTGTGTTTCTAGTGAAATTATTTGCAGCACATCAAAAATATTCACAGAATGCAAACTGTCTTATCAAACGCAACTCTCTGAAATTCAAAATTCATTATAGAGGCAAGTTACATCAGCTGAAAGGGAAGGAAATGGCTACATGCATTCAGATTATTTGGCAGAGAAAATAAACTTCAGAGTAAATGTTTGGATGAATTTCACTTGAACAGATATAAGAGCAAAGCAGATAATTAGTTTAGACCAGAGCCGAAACATTTTATGGAGCATGGTACTAGTTAATAAGAGAAGGTGAGTTGGTAATTTTTCATTGGAGCAGTTTCTGTTAAGGCTAGATCTCTGAATTGTTCTGAATTCTCTGTCAGGATGGAATGGGAGCTAATTTCATACTATAAGCAAAGCAAAACATATTTGAAATGCAGCTAGTTCTGGTCATTTTTAAAATATATTATAGTGCCCCCAGAAAACAATTTTCCTCCTCAATTTCCAAAACTGTATAGGCTACAAAGGGATGCATGAAATGCTACTGACAAAGTCTGTTGTGCCTTCAAGTTGCCTGTTCACTTATGGTGACTGAGTGAATTTCATAGTGTTTTCTAGGTAAGGAATACTCAGAGGTGGTTTTGTTAGTTCCTTCATCTGAAATATAGCCAACAGGTTTTGGTATTCCTTGGTGGTCTCCCATCGAAGTACCAACCAGGGCTGACCCTAGTGGCATCTCTAGGGTTGGTGAGACCCAAGTGTGGCTCATGGTGTTACCTCCATAGCCATACACCTCCATAGCCATCAGCCAGAATATGTGGGGAAGCTGTCACAGGAATTGAGGAGGCCACACAATGTGCAAAACCAATTTTGCACATTCTCCACATACAATAGCACATGCTGGGCCCAAGAGAAGCCCCCTACCCACAAAAAAATCCTCCCTTCACATTCTTGCCTTGCCAAGGCACCACTACTCAACTGAGAACAAACATCCTGGTGGCTCAGTGCCGTGGAACTTCCTTCTCTTCTTCAGCAAGAGCAGCCACTGTGGGAGCCACATAAAGGTGGTGGTGACCACCACAGAGACACCTTAGCACTCACTGCCAGTCCCATTGCCTGGGCTCCTGCCAACCAGGAAGAGTTCCTGAGGGTGCCAGGCATGCCACCATCACTGCCCACTTCCTCTCTGTCACCCAGTGTGATGCACACTTCCTGCACCCCCCTATTAATGCCTCTGGCTGAGCCTGCTCTCCTTCCAAGATCAAACAGGATCTTGTGACTTTAGTCCTTTCAAAAACAATTTTCACATTTTATCAAAATTCCTCCTCCTGCAGACCTCCCAAATTTCCTTTGAATTATGATGGAATTCTCAAGGGAATGCCAACTGTATATTGATCAAACTGTGCTTTTACACACAGAGATTTACATGCTTGCAGCAATGCTTCCACCATCAGAACCACATATTAGTGCAACTCCTCATAGTGCAATGGAGAATGGAATAAAACAGTCATGACAATTTTGGGGGCATAAGGGGACCTACAGAGCTAAATGAGCGATTGTTTTGTCCCACATGTGCAATTGCCACAAATCTGTAACCATTCCCTCTTAACCAGTGAGACTGTGCATTTTAATTATCAGCAATAAGGTTAGTGTGGCTTAAGCATCTATTCCCTTTATCTCATGAGGTTCTTCTATGAAGATGACTAAAGATCAGTTGCCAATATTTCATGCTGACAGCCCCGATCAAGTGAATAATCATAATAAGACTTTGCAATACTGGACCTATTAGATAACATGCCATTGTCGTCTGCATTCAAGTAGTTTCCAACTCATGGTGACCATAAGGAGGATCTATCACAGGGTTTTCTTGGCAAAATTTGTTCAAAAGTGTTTGGCATTGCCCTTCTTTGAGGCTCAGAGAATGTAATTTGCCCAATGCTGAGAGAATGTGATTTTCCAAAGTTGGTTTCTATGGGCTGAGCAGGGATTTTGATTCTGATCTTTCAGAGTTCTAGTATAACACTCAAACCACTACATGACATGGCTCTGTAGATGACATTTATTGGAAAGAATAATGTGTTCAGCTGCATTCTCATTTACTATTAGAAAGGAACAATAGCAATAGCAATAGCAAGTAAATTTCTATACTGCTTATCAGTGAACTAGCAACCCCTAAGGGATTTACAATGTGTAAGCCAATTGATCCCAACAATCTGGGTACTCGTTTTATCAACCTGTAAAAGTATGGAGGGCTGAGTGGACTCTGGAGCCCTCCCTGGAATCCAGCTTAGAAACTTGGCTGCAGTACTGGCATTTAACCACTGCACCAACAGGGCTCCAACTTCTCTGCATAAAAACAGCATTTTTGGGGGAAAAGTATTCTATATCATTCCAGAGTACCAGAATTTTCATGTGCAAAAGCCCCATGGCAGTGTATTGCTTGCTTGCTTTCTAACAGAAAGACCCAAAGGGAAAAAACACCCCCCAAAAACCCTTCTGTAGCTGGTGAAGGAGGCAGAGGTATTAATGCCACTCTTTCATTTACTCCATGGGTGGGCAGGCTTCTAAATGTTGGAAGTTATTAAACTGCAACTCTGAGCATCCCTATCCAACATACCAATGGTAAGGAATGTTGAGAGCTGCAATCCAAAAACACCTGGAGGATGGTATGATTTTTACCACTGATCTACTCTATTAAGTTATTTTTAAGCCACTTCAAATCATCATTTCTAATTTTGGTTTATTGGTCAATATAAATACTTATTTCTTTAGATATCACACTGAAGCATAGATAGGCATGATTTTGGAGAACTTCTACAGTGATAACTGAGTGGAACACTTCATTTTCTGCTGCTGGTTTCTGCATTTTTTTTAATGAACTGTGGATTCACAGTGGTAGACACATTAATCTGTTAAAAGACACAAGTATAGCTTGGTTCTAGCAAACTTCTATAGAAATCACAGATCAAATAATTACTAAGTTTATATAGCTCAATGTATATTTAATATGGAATCAATACAAATATATGTCCTCATGCATAATTCAACATATGAAATAGCATACTATATATGAAGACAAAATTGCAGCATTGGAAGTATTAAGCAGTTTAGGTTGTATCCTTCTAAGTATGAAGTGAGCTGAAATTAATATGAACAAAAGTTTTGTAAACACATGCTAGTAAGACGTATTTGTACTTGTGTACCTTCAGGTCATTTCTGACTTATGATGACCCTAATGCAAACTGAACCTATCACAGAGTTTTCTGGGGCTGAGAATGTGTGACTTGCCCAAGGTCACCCAGTGGGTTTCCATGGCCAAGCAGGGAATCAAACACTGATCTCCAGAGTTGTAGTCTAACACTCAATCCACTACCCCACACCATAATAAACTGCCTAATGTATAAATTATCAAAAGATTATTTGTACATTTTGGGGAAACTTTGGCCTTCCAGAGCTTTTGGCCTGCAGTTCCACAATTCCTCACATTGGCCGTATTGACTACAGAGATGAAGATTGGGAAATGCTGTCTAAAATATCTGGAGGATCAAATTTTCCCCACTCCGGCAGTCTGTCATTTTGGTAAGACTTGTTAAGCTTATTGAAATATTTTGTTCCCTCCAAATTGTTCAAATGTTCACCTAAATAAGAACCTCCCAAACTGATCTTGATATTTATTTCTAGTAAAAGTAGGATAGGGGACACCTGGCTGAATGAGATTATGTGAGAAAGGGATCTAGGAGTCCAAGTAGACCACAAGTTGAACATGAGTCAACAGTGCGATGCGGCAGCTAAAAAGACCAATGCAATTTTAGGCTGCATCAATAAAAGTATGGTGTCTAGATCAGAGGTAGGCAACCTGCAGACCACGGGCGGGATGCGGCCCGGCGAGGCCTTGGGACCGGCCCCAGCCCGGTCCTGCCGCTGATTGCCGCCGGGGCCTTTGGCGTCTCGCACAAAGGGCACGGTGGGGCAATTGTTTATAGAAGCCTCAGAAACATGGATTTATCTTAGCATTTTTTTAAAAATCAGCAAATTTTTTCGCATGACCTCCATTTTTTATTTAAAAAGTGCCTTCCATTTGAAAATTTTGTCCTACATTTGTCCCGGTTTATTTATTTATTTTAATTTTTAAAAAAATATTTAATTATTTATTTTTTGGCTTTGGCCCCCCAGTTGTATGAGGGACAGCAACCCGGCCCCCAGCTCAAAAGGGTTGCCTACCCCTGGTCTAGATCAAGAGAAGTAATGGTACCACTATATTCTGCTCTGGTCAGGCCCCACCTGGAATATTGTGTCCAGTTCTGGGCACCACAATTTAAAAAGGACATTGAGAAACTGGAGCATGTCCAAAGGAGGGTGACTAAAATGGTGAAGGGTCTGGAAACCATGCCCTATAAGGAACAACTTAGGGAACTGGGGATGTTTAGCCTGGAGAAGAAAAGGCTTAGAGGCGACATGATAGCCCTGTTTAAATATTTAAAGGGATGCCATATTGAGGAGTGAGCAAGCTTGTTTTCTGCTGCTTCACAGAACACGGAGCAATGGATGCAAACTGCAGGAAAAGAGATTCCACCTCAACATTAGGAGGAACTTCCTGACAGTAAGCGCTGTTTGATAGTGGAACACACTTCCTCGGAGAGTGATGGAGTCTTGTAGTTCTTTTAACAGATGCTGGATGACCATCTGTCGGGGATGCTTTGACTGAGAGTTCCTGCAGGGCAGAATGGGACTGGACTGGATGGCCCTTGTGGTCTCTTCCAACTCTATGATTCTATGATACTGAACCTCTTCACCTCTTCTTTCTTGCTGTGAAGTTGCCCAGGAAATAACTCCCAAAGTTGCCTTAAACTGACAGCAACTCTAGTTATTTGTCACATCATAATGGGACTAAAGTGTACCTAACTTTGGCTCAGTACAGAACGTGGGAAAGGGGCGGTCCACAGCCTCCCCTTTCTGTGCCGGGTTGGGGGCAGGGCATCCTCACTGGCAGCCCAGAGGCCCCAATCTGCTGTTTTTTCCAGGCCATGGAGAAGCGGCAAAATGTGGGAAAGAGGTGTCCATGGGGCTTCATGCCTCCGGAAACCCGACAAGCGCAACGAAGAGGAGAAAGGCACGCCGGTCTGTGTGGAGGTGGCATGTTCATGACGTCATCATTCCACGCTTTGTATGGACAGTGCGCTTCCAAAATGGCCAGACAAACTAGGGCTGGGGAGCATGCGGTTGCTGCTCGCTCCCCAGCTCTAGTTTTGGCCCAAGGACAGCGCTTCCGCTCTGGCTGTATTGGGCCTATGTCTGCATCCCAAACAGAGTCCAAATTGGATTTTAACATATCGCCTCCCCAAACACACACACCCCTCCCTCATTATCCAATTTACATTTCCCAAGTTAAACAAAACAGCCACATGCAGGTCATAATAAAGTAACAATACTACCGAACAGTACAAAAATAACTTCAAATTGTACACACTTAATCAAACTTGATACTTCAGTCTGTCAATCTGTAATGCAAGTAGGCACAACATGGCACTCTAGGTTTTTTGTGGCTACAATTCCATAATGCCACATTAATGGCTTTCCTAGCTAGAGCTGATGGAAATTGTATAGTGCAACAACATCTGGAGGACTTTGGTTGTTCTCTCCAATGGTAAAGCATTTTGTTTAACAAATCTCACAAAGACATAAAACAGAAAGTAGAAATTCATCAGCTAAAGAAGATGCCACCAATATAAGCAGCAACTATGAACAGCAAATTGTTGCTCTATAGCATTACTCTAACAGATCCTGAAGTCACAGCTCACAGCTTGGGATTTGGCACAACTCCCAATGCCCTGGTGGCTAAGAGATTCTAGGAAGTGTTGTTGTTGCTGTTGTTTTTAGGTAACTCTTGGATGCTCAAATCTATACTTTTTATTATTTATGTTCAGATTTTATATTATATGGAAGGCCCAGGTATGCAGCAATTTTCAGGGGCTTCCAGGCCAAAAATAAATAAATAATAATAAAATATTTATTTATATCCCGCCTCTCTCTTCTGGGATCTTGGCGGGTAACAACAGTCCAATAAAACAGATATACAGACAATACTAAAATTTCCCTAATCCCTTTAACCCTCCTTCCTTCTGCTAAAACTGCACATAAACATCAAGATACAATACAATATCCCCAGTATAGTGTACTTAGTTACAAATTTTGTAACTAAGGATCAACACAGGTCAAATTATTCCAAGAGACCATCAGGAGAGGTGGTAAAAGAGTGAATGGATCAATTTGGTTAATTCAGCTGGAGGTTAGTCTGGAAAGGCCCGCCAGAAGAGATCCATCATTATCGCCTTTTTAAACACCTCTAAAGATGTAATATGGCGGATCTCTTCCGGCTGGTCATTCCATATTTTAGGAGTGGCAGCCTGGTTTTCTTTGGCTGGAGTAGGTTCCTCCCAGAGGATCTGAGTGCGCGGGAAGGATTGTATTGGGTCCCTCAAGTATGCTGGACCCAAGTCATGTAAAAAGTCTTAAGTGCAGCTTAAGAGCAGATGTAACATACTAACATTAGCTCACAGGGCCCTGGCAATGTCTGTGATCAGTCAGTATTTACTTGCTCCCACCACCTCTACACATTGTGCCAAGAAAGTGCATACTGCAGTGCTTTTTTTTTTTTTTTTGGCCATATAGAAGCAGCCTACTGCATAATTATCCTGACACTCCCATCCTCGTACATGAGCAATTCCATAGGATAGAAGCCATCCAAGTCAAGACCATTATGTGTCCTTTCAAATCAGAGAATTTCAGCCATGTCCTGGAAGTATATAAATTAGATAGAGGTGAGAAAAGTTGTGTTTTCTGACTACAACCCCCACAGTCTCCTAACCAGAATAACTTTTCCAAGCTCTGAAATTAGATTTCAGGTATGCCCTAACAGGATGCTGAATCACCGCCTTTATTTTTGTGACCAGTCATCATCTCCCACTGGACATTTGTCTTTTCTTCAGTGATTTCCATTGTCATTTATTACCACCTCTCCTCCAGGCTCCTGCTCAGGATTAGATGAAATACATCTATTAGAGAATAGCTCAAGTAGAATGTGGGAGTAAAATTTATCAAGAGGATGTTTACACTTTCGGTAAATTAAGATACATACATTTCTGTTTTTGTCTCTGATTCTACAAAAACATATTAATTGCAACTGACATTCAATTGATTCATTTCTCTCTTCTAACTTAGCACACATATGTACAACAAGGTTTTTTTTATATCAACCTCACAGCCTCAGCAACTTTTGCCCAGCGTATCAGGATATACAGTTTATAGTTCTCAAGTATATTTATTTGTTAGTTAAATTTATGCATCACCTTTCTTTCAGTCAGCTGCTTGCCACATATCCCTGCTAGATGTAGGTAGGTCAATGTGAACAAATGGCTGGAATTCATACAGTGAGTTTCAAGGCTTAGTGGGGACTTGAACCTGGATCTGCTAAGTCTCATTCCAGCAGTCCATTTGCTATAAAAACTGATGATGGGATGGGTAGAATGGGACCAAGTCAATGGCAAGTATCAAAAATAAGCATACAAACAGCTTTCAAGAATTGGAAATAAGAAAAGGGCAGGCCATTATGCTTAGAGAGGCAGCTACCTCAGGTGGCAGATGTAGGCAGGTGTGATGGAGAACAGCATTAGGTGTGCCAAACAACCTGTTCTATATTCACTAAGCTATCCTGCAGAATACTTCCCCATTAAAAAGCACTAAAGTAAAATTCAATTGCCGTTGTTTGAATTCCATATGTAGAACAATGGAAAGAAATCTTCAGCCCTACCTGTAAAAAACTGGATATTTCACACAATAAGAAAGATATAATACAAGAAGCAACATTGACAGTAGTCTGTGTGGAGATGAATGACAGCAATGCATTACTGAATCCCAAATTCCTGCGGTGCCTTAGGAAATCTTTCAACCCATTTCTTATACAGAAAAGTCTTCAGGGAAGTAAATAATCCATATCCCACATCCAGGTAGTTATGCATGATTATGATCCCACATTTCAAATGGAACGCTTCAAAATAACCAGGACATAGTTCCATGCTTTTTTCTATAGTTCTTTTCATTTAGGAGTTTGATATTTGAAGTAGGCTGTCTGGGAAGGTAGCATACTTGGACTACAACTCCCCAACTCTCCCAGAAAACATTGCCTATATGGCTAGAAACTCTGGTAGTTGTAGTAAAAAAAACATTTATTCCAAGTGGTCTGATTATTGTGAGTTGATAATGGATAAAAAGACTGGAAAATTAAATACCTATCTAGAATGTACAAATTTGGTTTAAATGCATTTCACTGTACAATTTTAGCCATTTATTGCAAACTGTTTCATTCCTCTTAAACTCATCACTAGCAAAATTATTTGTGTGCCTTCCAATAACACACAAAATGATGTAGCTAACATCTACTAATTGAAATTTACATTTTCATCCTTTTCATGGAAGATGCTTGTTCATATAACACAGTGACATGTATCCCACAGTTGAGGAGGGCTTTTTTCACTTAAAAAACATTGTGTGTGCAAATGCTCCATTTTTATTCAACACTTCTATTACAGAAATCGAGTGTAATGCTACTACAGAGAAGGGTGTATCTATTATTCATTTGGGAAGAAATGAAGCCATTGACTGTGGGACACTTCAATGTGCAGTCACATTCTCCTGATGAAAGCCAGCAGAGAAGTTGTTGTACACTGTGGTGCTACTTTTGCACAGGAAGCTAGATCGCTAGGCCAGTTTGTCCCAACATAGATGGTGTGCTTCAGATGGTTTGGACTACAACTCATTTATCAGACCAAGCCAGCATGGCCTGGGATTATGGGAGTAGTAGTACAAATGTCTAGAAGGCACCCTATGGAGAAGACTGATCTTGGCCATAAAAGTATACTTCTGCCTTAGGAAAACTGATGTAAACAAGAATGATATATACACAGTCACACACAAGTGACCAGTTTTGTTTAGAGCAAGGGTACTACAGGCATGCATTGCCTGATCAGGGATTCAAACATGATGATCAGCATTCAGGTATACAATAGTAAGTGGCCTCTTTAAGGAGAAAAGAACAGTCCTGGTGACTAGCTTGCTAAAGCAGAAAGAAAAATAGTCCCCCCCCCCCTTACATAGGTTCTGGAAAATTGCACTGATTGCTAAGCTTTATATACATATGAGAGGCAATTTTACACAAAGGTTTGTGTGATGGACTAGAACTCCAGGAGATCAGGGTTTCAATCCCCACTCAGCCATGGAAATCCACTAGGCAATCTTGGGCAAGTCACACATTTTCAGTCTGAGAGAAAAGTAACAGCAAGTCTCTGCTGAAGAAGTTTTGCCAAGAAAATCCTATTATTGGGTGGCCATAAGTTGGAGTAAACCTGAAGACACAGAATACCAACATTTAAATGCAAGCTTACACATGGCTGTCGGTTGGGTTCAGATTTATGTGCGTGCAGCCTGGCAGAGTTAAACACATTTCAACATCCACCCCACAGCAGTCCCACATCCACTCCCAAAATAGTGCACAGAGGTTTGAGAGATCTAGCTGAATAGAACAGGCTATGGTGGAAAGAGAAGGATCCCTGAAACTTAGACAATGGTATCTTCTATAACCTGAGGTTCTTGTGTTACTTCAAAGTGACCACTGTGGAACAGATAAACTTTTAAGGATGATTAGAAAGAGAGACTGTTACAACTTCTCAATGAGTTAAATTGCGTCTCCAGCAGTCTCAATTGGGATAACCATTTTTCTAAATAATCACACTAGTGAATTATGTAGTTTACCCAGAGACAGCATATTTATGTTGTCAGTAGCACTTTATGAATAGCTACTGCAATAGCAAGATTACCACTGACTGTATGTCCTACATTTCAGTTCCTTCTAATCTTACAGCTACCATCCCTTCCTTTATCTACTCTGTGTGCATTAGCAAATGCCATCAGCCTCACTAGATTCTAACCTGCCATTCCACCACTATCCCAATGCTATTTCTTCCTTCCTTCCCCTCCTCTTTCTTTCTCTTTGATCATTCTCTTACTCTGCTACACTATTCATTCAGGTTGGACTAATATCATCTGGGATAAAATCCCACACTTCTCCTTCATCACCTGAATATAATCTTTTTTCTCTCTCCCATAGTCTTTCCCCTCTTCTTCCTTGGTGCTCAACCTTCCTTCCCTCTCCTAACTCTCCTCCCCATCATTACTAGACTGCAAGTGTTTCTCTCCCAGTTTGGGTTCCCCTGTTCTAGTTCCTTGAATATGTAGTGCCACAAATGTGTATTATGCAGATTGTTTCCTCATTATGCAGATCATGATAGTGTTGACCATCATACATGTACATCATCACTCACTCCTACCTTCTTACTCAGCAGCAATCCTTTTAAAATAGCTTTATTGACTGTCTTCCACTTCTTCTTTTATTGTAATTTATAGGGGCACAGCTTGCAGAACTAGGTATTTTGTGCAGAACTTTTTGTCCTCACAAACCTCTTCTACCTTTAAGAGTTACAGAAGGTGCAGAATGTAGAGAGATCTTGTAGCACCTTTGAGACTAACTAAAAGAAATAAATTGGCAGCATGAGCTTTCGTAGACTTAAGTGTCCTTCCTCAGATGCATTTGGATATTGTACAGGTATAGTTTTCCTAGGAATGGGGATGCTACAAAGCTTGGGATACTACAAAGCTTGAAGTATACAAAATCATGTAACTGCCTCTATGTTGAGTGTCATGCCCACACCCAATTTGCAGAACAGGAACATTCATATTTAGATCAAGCTTAGGGTTGCTTGTAAGGATTAACTGAGCTAATGTGAGGAAAGTGTTCATATGCTGAAAGAAAGAGAAAGAAAGAGAGAGAGGTTGGAAAAGTTAGGTGTTGTGCTACAGCTCTGCCATCCCCCAACCAGCATAATCATAGTAATGTTTCCAGGTTTTTGTTTTTATTTTATTTTATTTTTTAAAGAAAAAAACACATTTAAAATACTAAATAACACAACAGTAATGGTAGAATTAAATAATACCTCTCAAGAATGCCTTTAATCTGAAACAAACTGCCTTCTGTTTTCAGGTATGAATCTAGGAACAATTGGCTCCAAATGTGTGCAGAAGCCTTTCTGCCTCCAATATGAAATTACTTACTTTTTAAACAGTCAATGAACACTACAATG